>NW_026596085.1:12981566-13074108 GCF_907164565.1 Psammomys obesus
TGTGTGTGTGTGTGTGTGTGTGTGTGTGTGTGTGTGTGTGTGTGTGTATGCACACACACACCACCTCTATGTTTGTCTATCCTGGTTTTCCATTGACAGATTTAGGCCACTTCTCTATCTTAGATATTTTCACTTTGTCCCTAAGTCCTGCCCACATTTGACCAATAGGGCTGTAGAATGCCATGTTGCGTGTGTTGCCTTCACTACTTGCCTCTGAGCCACAGCCCTCTCCCCTCATTCACCTGTGTCTGAACTCTCCAAGGCTGAGGTCACTGGTCTAGACTTTGGTACCCACACCCAGGGACTCTCATGTGTGGCCAGAAGAGACATCAGTGGTCCCCCAGGGAAGCGTGGAACTGATCCCACACTGCTTGTGTGGCTCAGAGCTGAAGCTGGGGATCTGGTGAGGCATGTGAAGTTAGTCAGAGGCTGCCTGCTTGCTTCATGGAACTTGAACATGACCTTGTAGAGGAGCATGAGGCTGGCATAATCACCAGACAGATATGGAGAGCAGCCAGTGTCCATAGTGGGACCAGAGCTCATAGTATAGCATGGCCAGGCCTCCTGGAGCTGGTATAGTAGAGCGGCCAATTGGGCATCTCAGCCCAGGCTTGACCTCTTTCCATCTGAATCCAGTGTAGGCAGCTTCAGTTCCCGCCTTGGGCCTGCCTCTCAGACACAGGCCTCATGCTCCATTGCAGCTATGGCTGGCTCAGGCCTCTCCACTGGGACAAGGGCAGAATGATCAGTGATGGGTGTCAAAGAAACTGAAAATTGGGACCTGCAGGAAGTTTGAAAGCACTGTTGATGAGTCACCTGACCTGTCAGGACTTTAGGGCAATGGTGACAACAGAGGGTGGTAGCACACCTGGATTTTCAGCCAATTTTGCCAAAACTTCATGGACAGACCCTGTTACCTTCTAGAACCTCAGCTGCTCTTTCGTGTATGCACAGGTGCTAAGGCTAGCCTGGGCTAATGGGTTACCAGCATCCAACATCTCAGAACAGAATACCTCACCTATGGCTGACACTTCTTGCAATGAAGAATACATTTGTTTGGGGGGTTTTTTTCCCCAGATATATTTTATAATTGATTCTGTGAGATGTTTGTTGGAAGCCTTGGTGTTTAATCCCAGCACCACTTCTCTCCATGTGAACAGTCCACGTGAACAAGATGGTTTATTTTCTATTTCCCTCCCACATGTATTTATTGATGCATTCTCTTTGAAAAATTGAGATCCATTTGGTTGAGGGCCAAATAGCAACTTAGCTGAAGCGGAACGTGCTTTTAGCATTGCCGAGTGTGTCCAGCGACACAACTTGAACTCAATTAAGCTGCTTCCAGGACACCTCTCCATTTGTGTTCCATAATGGAAAGTAGAGTAAATGAAAAAGCAATCAGTGTAAATATGTAGAACGGACACTCTCATAATCATCGGATCATTGTTGGAAATTAAAAAGCAAGCATGAAGGCCCACCGTTTGCTTGTGATATTGTACGGGGCCTCACAGACTTGAATAGGGTGCTAATTAAAGTTGGGCAGTAATGGGATCGATAGACTTTGATTACCTTGCTGCATCCAGATGGGCCAGGGCTCTGTCCTCATGGCAATGGTTAATATTCTCACAGAGTTCAAAGGTGCAGAGACCGGGGCTTTTATTGATAAATGCTCGGAAGCTCAGGAACACATCAATTTCCACGGGCTGGAGTAGGCGAAGTAGAAATGAATGCGCGACCATGGTGGAATTAAATGCATTTTTCATCATCTGTGAACTTGGAAGAGGAAAAGATTTTCGAGACCTTAATAAGGGAGAGAGGATCTTCATGGCAGGCCTGTCTCTCATGGTGAGCAGCAGCTAGGCATGAAGGCTACAGCAGGGGAGGAGGCAGAAGCAGGATTTTCTCAGTCATTGGTTATGGGGTTCAGAGTGATGCTTATGCCCTCAGTAGGATGAAGCCGGCACCTGCTCACCTGGCTACTTTATGAATTCTACACTAGACCTCAGTCTCCCATTACAAAGAGGTGGGTCTGCCTCACACAGACCCTCTACTGATGGTCCAGTGTGCAAAACCTGCAGCCTCAAGCCACCTGTGCCTCAGTAAGGGGACACACTGTCCGCTGGTTACTGTCACTGATGCTGCTGTTCCTCTCTACAGATTCAGCAAAGTATCAACACACCTGAGTATCCCTCTCTCCATGAACATGACCTCCTTCCTTTGGCAGAATGCATGTATTCCTACCTCTGCCACCAGACCAGGCCAGCTCCAGACCTTGGGTCTTGTGCTTGTTCCGTGTGACAGCCCTAAAACCCTCACCTCCTAGATGCTGGCACCATGATTAAGTTAGTGATTTGTAAGAGATTTACTCTGCAGGCACATTATCAGTTGGCATCCTGGCAGGTTGACAGTGGTAATTAAAGATAGTTAATGTGGCCTGTGTTTACAGAGAGATGACAGGGCTGAGGGCAGCCAGTGGCATGAAGGCCACTGGGCACACTAGAAACAACAGTAAAGGAGAGTTTACAAATTACTAAGAGGGACTGGGTAAAAGAGGAGAGGAGAAACTTTCTACAGCCTTGGAGGGGAGCTGCAGATGGAGAAGGACTCACAGGCTGGCCTTCCCCTGTTCCTGCTATACAGGGACACAGACAGTTATAGTGACACCTGCGGGCAGGTTATGGGATGCTCACTCTCAGTCTCCGTCCTCCTGCCTGCCTTAGCAACCTTTCCTATGCCTCCTGGATACAGCCACATGGAGGGCAGGGGACATGGTGGGATTAAGATGTGTTTGTGCAGGTCAGACCTCTGGACAGGAGGAAGAGAGAAGTGGAAGTAAAGTTCACAGAGAGGCAGAAAAGCCCTAATGTTCTGCCTCTGGAATGAAGGTTCTCTGGCTTCAAAGAAGGCCTCTCCGGGACCCAGAGGTCCTGGGTGCCAAAGGTGGGTGAGATGAAACAACAAATTGCTCTAAATAGCATCAGGCTGGCCCAGATGTTCCTGACTATACACAGCTCCATGGTGTGTGTGCCTCACTGTTTGTCATCTGTCCTCAGAGGTGTGTGTGTCTGGCTTCTGTCTATGTCACATACTGTTAGACTGTGAGTGTTAGACCGTGAGTCTTCAGCTTACATGGTAGACATGGGAGCTTTGTTCCAAGAATATCTGCCCCTTAAATCTTCATCCAGGTCCCTTTCATCCATTCATAGGATTATAGCAAAATGTCCGGGGCTGCACTACTTGTAAACAGACATTTAGTTCTCATAGTCTGGAAGGGTGGGAAAGCCATGGTCCTCGGACAGATATTGGGTGTGCTGAGAGCTGCTCTCTTTCTCAGCTAGGGTACCTTGAAGCTGCATCCTTATATAGTTGGGGAGCTGAAGGCCAATGAGGGCCTTGATGCTTGGTTTTAATTATCAACTTGCCACAACTTAGAATCACCTGGAAAGATAGTCTCAACTGAGTAATTATTCAGATTAGATTGGCATGTTTGTGGAGATTGTCTTGATTGTTTATGAGTGCAGGGAGGGTCCAACCCACTCTGGCTGGCATTATTTCATAGGCTAGGCCCTGAAATGTATTCAAATGAAGAGAGCTTGCTGAGCATAAGCAGCAGCCAAACAGGCAGAATGGTGCATTCCTTTTCTTCTGCCCTTGACCATGGATGTGACCAGCTGTCTAACTTTCACCTCTGTGATTTTTCTGCCAAGATGGGCTTTTAGTGAAATTGTGAGCCAAAGAACCCCTTTCTTTCTCCACGTTGTTTTCTGTCAAGAGGATTTTAACCCAGCAACAGAATGAAATTATAATAAGGGACTATCTCCCTCCTGCCCTGTGATTATGCGCTAACCCCATTAGTGAGGACAGAGCCCTCGTGGTGGCTTGGTCACCTCCCACAGGCTCCACTCTCAGTTCCGCCACACTAGAGGTTAAATGTGGACATAGGACTTTGGGGAGATGTTCGGATTGCTGGAGTGTTTGAGAGCACAGCCTGGACCCTGCCCACAGAGAGTGTTGAAAATGTCAATAGGGCTTCTGGTCTCTTCAGCCTCTCCTGGGCCACTTTATAATCTCATTTTAATAAGGCCATGATGGGGAAGATGCCTGGCAAAGCAAAGAGGGCAGGAGCCAGGAGAAGCCAGCAGCTCCAGGGAGGAAGTCTGCTCATCCATCTGACCCTGGGAAACCATGGGTATGACTTGTGTCTTTGTCTCTTGGCTTCCTGTGACGTTGGAGTCATACAAATGTCACACCATAATACTTAGGGGTTAAGTAGCATGATGAGTCTCCAACAAATACCAGCATTCTAGTCCACACAGAGCTCAGCCATGTAAGCCTGATTCCAAGGAAAACAGTCAGAAACTGAGAGAAAAATAATCCTCCAGTTGGGGAAGAGATGGGACCTCACCTGGCTGGCTTCCTCTCATTTCTCTTTGGGGGCAGGTCTGGCTGAGCAGGATGGAAAGACTTTTTTTTTTTTTATAGTCCTCTGACTTCATTGGCTTTGGTGGGGTGACAGAGCTAAAGATTTTTGCTTCAAGGAGAGAAAACTTAAGACCCTGGACTTTTGATGGAATTGTTCTGTCTCCCAATCAGGGTGGCTGTGGGGAGTGCCTGGTCTTCTAAGTTTCAAATGCAATGATTGGCATAAGGACATTGACAGGCTGTGTTAGGTCAGGGCCAGTGTGGTATCATTGTCAGAGAGCCATTACCTTATGTTCACATCTGTCATTCCTGTGTCACCAACATAGTATATTCAAACACTGCAGGGAACCTGTGAATGTGGTCTTATTTGGACACAGGGCCTTTGTGGATATGGCTAAAGTGAGGTCACACTGGACCTGGATGAAGTCCTTAGTCTAGTGACTGGTGTTGTTGTGAGAAGAAGGAAGTAGATGGAATAAGGGAAGAGGTCAGTAGTGGAGGGATGAAGAACCCAGGTCCATTGGGCTGAAGATGGAGAGAGCTACTGGTGCCAGAACGAGGAAGAAGCAGGAGGTTTGCTGGGGTCCTGTCGGGAGCCTAGTCCTGCTGACATCTTGGATTTGGCCTCCAGAACTGAGACAGTTACATTCCTGTTACTTAAAGCCAAATTAGCCATGGTGTTTTGTTATGGCAGTCACAGAAAGCTTGGGAAGCCTGACTTATTGGTAGAGTTGTAGTGTGAGTGTGTGTGTGTGTGTGTGTGTGTGTGTGTGTGTGTGTGTGTGTATGAGCATGCATATGACAACACACACACACACACACACACACACACACACACACACACACACACTGCATTATGCCTCTAACTACACATTCTGACACACTGCTCCTGTGCCCCGTGTGTCTAATACCAAGATGATTGTTCCCAGAGAAGAGGGACCCTTAGTACCCCAACTGTAATTCCCATCATTGTGGAGAGTCATGCTCTCTACTCCTATACCCCATCATAATGGAAGAACAGAAAATTGTCTTTTCATAGCTAAGATGTAGTAGAGTGGGACAGAACACCCAGAAAGACCTCTGTGCTAAGCTTGATCTAACACTGCATGGAAGGAAGCCATGACACTATCCCCACAGAGCTCCCGTAGGGGCCAGTTTGATGCTCCCAGGAAGAGGACACCCTCCCACACCATTTCCTGTTCATCACGATGTCATGAAGACAAATGAGGTCATTTCTATAAAAAGAATTTATAGAACGGTGTTGACTCTGTGCAGACCAGAGTTAGTATTCTTATGTGCAGACCAGAGTTAGTATTCTTATGGGCCGACAAGGTTTCCACTTTCCTCACCTAATGGTCCACTTGTTCTTCTGGGGGGGGTGTGTGTGTGAAATGACAGGCCTTCAACTCCAGCTCTCAAAGCCAGAATTCCTCAGCCTGTGTTCATCCTCTGCTCAGCAGGTAGGGAGCATGCACATAGCAAACAAGCCTTACCAAGGCACCATCTCCCATTTGAAAACTTGGCAGTTCTGGAGTGAAACCCAGGACTCCACAGTGTCTGGGGGGATGTCAAACATACTGGGAATGCTCAAACTTTCAGATGGATCCCGGTGTCTTGCATGCATCTGCTGCCAGATGGGGAGGATGGAGAAAGGACAGAGCTGCTTGGAATACCCAGAGGTAGAAAATGAAGCATATCCCACTTGTCTGCAGAGGTTTAAATTTCCTCTGCCTCTCAAATAAGGAAAAAGGAGGAAGGAAGGAGAGGGAAACTGGTGCTGTGGATGAGAGTCCAAATACCCACAGGCAGTGGAGGGATTGCTGGCTGAGCTAACTTTAGGTAAGGGTCCAGGTTGCTGTCTTTCTCTAGAACACCATTCTCAACTTGTAGGTCACAGCCATCAGAAAACATGTATTTCTAATATTCCTAGGGACCCACAGCCATGAATTTATTTTTGTTACTACTTTATAACTGTTTTTTGTTTGTTTGTTTTTTTGGTTTTTTTTTTTTTTGTTTTTGCTACTGAGTGGTGTCTCCTAAGACCATCCAAAATATGGCTGTGACCCACAGGTTGAGAATTGCTGGTCTAGAATGTATGCATGCTTCCTGTTCCTCTACCTGACCCCTGACCATTGTCCAAGGCCAAGTATAGAAGGAATATGTAGTTTATTGTATAGATGCATCACCTGTCAATAAAAAACCTATGGCCTATAAGCTGAAGCAGGAAATAGAAGGTGGGATATCTGGCAGGTGGAAAGAATTGTGGAATAGAACCAAGCACGGGGAGATTTACCCAATAAGATGTAAGGAAGATGGATGCATGGTACCTGAGCAGAGGTAACCAGCCATGTGGCAAAATATAGAGTCATAAGTGGGTTATTTTAAGTTATGAGCTAGTCAGAGAAGAGCCTAGCTATGTGTCCTATGTATTTGTAAAAAATATTTTGAGTCTCAGGAGTCATTATTCCAGGAGCTTGGGGGGCAGGAGGAAACCTCCTCCCCCCTCCCCCATAATAGCCGAGTACTTCTTTTGTAACTTCTTTCTTGATGGAAGGCACTCTTATCTCAGTGTTATTGGGAACCATCCCCACTCCTCCCAGTTATATCACAGAAGGAGGTGTGGTCACTTGTGGGTAGAATGTAGTCCTCTGCTCTGCAGAGCAAGTCTGTATAGACTGATCAGTCTGTTCTTCTGTGAGGCAAGTAGGGGCCTGTGCCATGTTGGTGGTTGGTTGTCTAACCACAAGCCTCAGTTTGGAGGGGCAGTATACTTGCCAGGCCCTGAGGGAATCTCTGAGTCTGTCTTGCATAATGCCCTCAGAGGAGGCCCAGGGCTGCCCCCCTCTGCAGTCTCCAGAACAAACTTGCCTGTGTTGTCTGACAGGGTTCCTGCTGCCATGCAGTTCAGGAAATACTCCCTTGCTAGGTTTCAGGACTTTTGGAATCTAGAATCAAATCCCAGCCTCCTCTCTAACAGGCCTCTGTTCTGAGCTTGGTTCCAACCCTTGCCATCACCCTCTAGCCAAGATGCTTTGGGGAACAGAATAGCATATGGCAACCAATCTGACTGGGGATGCAGCCAGGCATCCCTGACAACTTGATGCTGCCAGGGTGGCCTGATTAGCAAGATGGATGGCCCAGCAGTGCCCTATACAGGCCAACTCCGCAGTGGCTCAGGCTGCGCTTAGTTCTACACTGGCTGCATTTTCCTATCTCTGCCTCAAGGGCTCTGAAGGCCCAAGGCCACTGTCAGCCTTATTAGGACAGCATGGTGGCTGGCAGGGACAACCAGACTGCACTGGCCTCCTTCTGCATTAAAGTGTGAGGAAATGTTTGATTTGCTGAGTCTATCTTAGGCATCTCTCAGCTGACGGTTACACAAGGGGCCACAGGGCATAGGTGGCCCATGGATGGGGGCAAGAACTGGAGCTCAGAGGCAGCAGACCAGGACCTAAAGCTGAAGTCCATGTCTGGTAGCATCATGGCTTCTCAAAATTACCTCCTTTGAGCCATGGTCTTTCCATCTCTGAAAGAGAACTCTGGACCACAGCCTGGATGGAGCATGTGTCAGACGTCCTCTGAGAAAAACACTTGGAGGATAGAAAAATACTGCCCTAGAATGTTAGCATGTGGATATGTTGACATGGATGTGCAGCCCTTCATAGGCTTTTCTCAAGGTTTGGTTTCATAGGCTGCCTTAGATCGCTGGCCACTCCGTCCTGAGACCTAACACTCCAGAGACCTGGACAGCAGTGGTTACAAAAGAGGGTTGGCCCTGAGGTGGAGTGAGAGAACAGCTATATGGGGAGTGGGTGAGCCCTGTGTACAGAGGACATGAAGGCAATGAGGAAAGCGAGGTCAGCAGGCTTTTACTTATGTGAGCATGCACATGTACATACGCACAGAGACATACATTTACTACATGCATGTTCATAGGTACATACAGATACATAGTACATATAGTCACACACCATACACACATACCTATACACACTGCACACACACACACACACACACACCACAGTCACATACGAACACATAGACACCTCCTACACATACCATACACATAATACATATAAACACACACACATACACATACACTACATATATATATATATATATATATATATATATATATATATATATATATACTATAGTGTATACATACATACATACATACATGGGCACAAATTTTGTGAGGGTTAATGTCATAGGCAGATAAGCCTCAGAAATTCCAAATGAATATTGTTTCCTCTTCTGTTTGTGGCCGGTTGTTACTGGGACAGGCAAGCTGGGCAATGCAGAGCCCTCCCTAGTGTGGACAGCATCACCTGGTCAACCCAGGGCTCCACCAGAACAAAGGGTGGAAGATGATTAAATCTATGTTCCCTTCCGGCATGCCTGCCTTCCTGCTACAGTTGGAGAGTGGCTTCTTTCCTCAAAATGGGATCTACACCATCATATTCCCTTGATTTCAGCCTTCACACTGGAACTGTGCGGACCTCAAACCTGCTGGACCTCAAACTTGTAGGTGGCAGATGGGGAAATGCCTCAGCCTCCAACCGACTGTGAGCCAATTTCTTATAACAATTTTATCTACTAGTATGTTTCATTCACTGTATATATACAAACACGTATGAAACATTTCACCTACACAGAGCTGTCCTCCAAAACACAATCTATGCATACCTCATATATGTGTGTGTATACACTACAGATTTATCCACCACACACTACATACACACAACATATACACACCACAAGCGTGCTGCACACACGCTACATGCATATGCCACACCCCTCACATTCACCCACCACACAAACACACACACACAGTATATGCACTAACCACAAACAGACACACATACCTGCTGCTTCTGCCCTGACTGTTGCATCACCAAGTCAACTTACATTTCTTCCTTGATATTCAGCAAGGAATATCTGAGATCTGATTTTTAAATCCCACTTCCTTGTGCATTATGGCCCTGTGGATCCATTTAAAACGGAATCTCGGGACAGAATTTAGCTGTGATGTCTGGCATCCCTTCCCATGTCACCACTCATGTTCACAGTTTTGTCCCATCTCACACACCACTGCCAGGATGTTCATTCCCATCATGCACTGGCCCGGATGTGATGGAGCCCAGAGACCATGGACCAAAGGCAACTGTGACCCCAAGTAAATCCTCTCTCCCATAAGTTGTTCTGTCAGGGATTTGCCACTACATCAAGAGAACTACACAAAGGCTTGTACCACTGCTGATCAGTTGTAGAGCATGTTGTGGGCTGAAATACGTACCAAGCAAATTCATCTACCAAATTCCTGATCCCCAGAGAAGCAGCATATGACCCATGGAAGAACAATGACAAGGAAGTCTGTACACTTTAGATTCTGATGCAACCATTATAAATGGAGCTGTGTGATACATGAAGGTCTATAGCCACTTTTGAAGCATTTTTCATCCACGGCTGGTGAATCCTAAAGACACAGAACCAACCATATAAGTGTCTCTGCACACATAACTATAGACCTCAGGGTGAACTATAGGCCTCATGAGCTTGAAATGTAGAGGAAGTGAGGACTAGGAGAGGTGAAATGGCAGAATATGGTTACTACAAGGCATGGATATTAGGACCCTCCCCTTACCCCTCCCCCGGAAAAGGCAGGAAGGGGACTTCCCTGGAGCCTGCAGGAGGAGTGTAGCCTTCTAGTCTCTGAATCTCTGAGAAAGTGTCTCATTGCTTGAGGCCACACACACTTGTTGTGGTGGTTGGAATGAAAATGGATGCCCCATGGGCTTATAGGGACTGGCACAAGTAGGAGGTGTGGCCTTGTTGGAGGAAGTGTGTCACTGGGGGTAGGTTTTGAGTTTTCCTGTGTTCAAGCCAGGCCCAGTGTTTCACTCCCTCTTACTGCTGCCTTCTGATAGGGATATAGAATTCTCATCTACCTCTTCAGAACCATGTCTGCCTGTGTGCCACCCTGCTTCTTGCCATGACAATGGACTGAACCTCTGAACCTGTAAGCAAGCCCCGACTGAATGCCTTCCTTTGTGAGAGTTGCTGTGGCTATGGTTTCTCTTCACAGCAATAGAAACCCTAACCAACACTCTTGTGATGAGTTGCATTATGAAACTCATATAGACAGAAAAAGCGGAAGTAAGGGCTGGTGTATGAGCTTTTCATGCTGGAATGGAGAGGCTGACCTAGCCTTGGCATTTACAGGAGTAACAGAAAAGAAAAATATAAGATAGCATCAGAGATTCCATTAGGCAGGACCAGTGGACAAGGTGGCCCTTGACACCAAGACCAAGGAACCATAAAAACCACATCCTGGTGCCCTAAGAACATGGGTCCCTGTTGACCCCACACCAGGTCATATTGACTGAAAAAAGACTGAGGTTCAACTAGAATCTCCTATTCATTGTCGTTTTAAGTCAAATCTCTCCACGCTGTTTATGACCTGCATGTGTCATAAACCTTCCCACCTAGCTTGTAGAACTGTCTGACAGAACGCCAACCTGTCTCTGTAGAAAAGTCCCTCTGTCCCTCTGGCCTCCTGGGGACCTGGGCAGCCACTCATCTCACATGTGTATCTGGAGTCTGTTCTTAAGACAGTTTTGTGTTCTGGAGTCCCTGCTATGACCCTCCTTTTGCCCAATATCCCCTGCATAACACCCCAAATGCTTTCTTGGAGGACTGTAAGAGCCCCTGCCTAGTGACAACACAGGGATGTCCCAGCAAGGTGTGGGTGAGGACAGTTCTCTTCCACTCCTATTCAGCAGGAGCTGTCCTCCAGTGAAGGGAATATTTTTGCTATTCTGTAAGATTCTCCAGCTTGCACAGAAATGATCACCCTTTCAATAAGCTGGAGGTGTCGGCTTCTGTTCCAGGTGATTAATCAGACTTTATTTGCCTTGCGGTTGGAGTTTGTGCAGCCTGGGAAGCTGCTCCATATTTTATAGGCCATCTGCTGCATTCCAGCAGTGGTCAGATAGAGCTGGTGGCTAATGAGGGAGGTGAGGGATCCATCTGAGAGCCCATGGAAATTCTCACACTTGACTCCTGGGGAAGGTCCTGTGTGAAGGCTGCCACTTACTCACTTACTCGGGTCTTGATGATGCTCCCTCCAGAAGCCCTCTGAGGAATCGAGCAAGCTCTCCAGCAGGTGGTCTGCTCAGACACATGGGCCAGTAGCTAGACTCCTGTGAACAACTAAATCATTTCTAGTAGATTCTATGATGAAGTAGAATTTTTAAGGTCCTTTCTCCTATGAATGATTTCAATAGATACAGTGTCAACCCAAAGATAAGCCAGCCAGAGACATCAGCCCCACTCTGTGTGCCTCCTTCTCTCCTGGCATGAGTTCTAAAGAAATAAATGCCTGGCATCTAGCAGTGCTTATTTATAGCTATGATCGGTAGATTAAGAGTAACCTGGTGGATGGAATGCTTAATAGCAATGAGGAGAAGTTATCAGGCTAATTACTGATGTTTAAAAAGAGAGCGCAGGCAACCCCACACAGCCTGAGGACAACAAACCATCTTCCACCCTGGGCTTGGAGCTTCTGAAGACTTCTAAGGAGAAGAGAGCAGCCTTGACTGTGGAGTTCTCCCTCCCATGATGCTGAGGACTTGGACCAGCAGACGAGAGGTACATGAACAGAGCCTTGGGAAGACAGAGACCGAATCTGACCGGAGAGCAGTGAGCGGTGCTTCCACAGCTGGAATCAAGCCGTCAGCAAGATGAGGTGATGCCGCATAGGAAATGGCCCAGGTCTTTTGACTCTTTGACATTCCTTATTGTGACTGCTGTTGTAAGGCAATGTGAGCTGGGTGCTAATACACGTCATGTCTTTCCACTGTTTGGAGGTCAGAAGTCTATAATCCAACTCACTGAGCAGAATCCAGTGTTGACATGGCTCATCCCTTCCTGGAGACGCTGAACCTTGATTTATCCAGTGTCTAGACCTAAACTCTTTGGCTCGTGGCCCTGCCCACCACCATCAATCTGGCTCCAAGGCGTCTTTCTCAGTCCTCCTGCTGCCTTCTCTGCTTTAGTCAAACTCCCCACTTTCCTCCTGGAAAGGCCATGATGATTTCAGGATGCACCAGGATAATTCAGAGCCTCCACCTTAGATCCTTACCTCACACATACCTGCAGTCTTTCACATCACACAAAGCAGTTTGTCCAGGCATCTGGGGCAAAGACCAGATCTCAGCCTCCTTGCTGATGATTCTTCAGTTCAGAACACAGATTGGGGTGACCTTGAGATCCTGCAGCCTTATTCTGCCTAAATCCAGAGTTCCCCCTGGAGCTTGAGGAGTAGATGCTTGTTGAAGACTGGCTATTTTCCAGGCCTGAGTTGCAGACTATGGCTGCTGCTCATCATTTAGAGGTGCCCATTGGGAGTACTCCCTCCTAGAAACGTGGGTGTTCCCAGAGTGCTTCTTGATGAAGAGAGAGCAAGCCTTGGTCTAGAAGTGAAAGTAAAGTTAGTTTTCATACCCAACTGAGGTTGGCACCAAACAAACACACCTATGCTGGCCTTTAGGTTGCACCAGACAAGGCTATCAACTGAACAGGATTGACCAGGCCAAGAGAATGGGAGGCTGCAGCTTATGGAAGCACTGTGGCTATGGACCTTTCCTCTCATGGTAGTAAGCAAATGAGTAGATTCTCCCTTGATATCTTGGCACCCAAATGGACCACACTTTCATCCTCACTGCCTTGTCCCTCCTGTGCCTCTGGCTACCACTCACTACCTGCACTTAGGTCTACAGATACCGAACCTGTTTATCTGGATGAAGATAGAAGCATGTTGAGTCTCAACAGACCTGCTCAGATGCCTGCTCCAATAATCTAACCTACAGAGGCCAGAATGATGATGAAATACAGGAGGGGGGGCTACACTGGAGTCCCTAAACCACCTCCCACTGGATTCCCTCTGCAACACCCTCTCTGCCATCTGGGGACCTCTTTCCAAATCACCAGGATGCCCCATATACTTCTGTGGGAGAGCTTTTACAACTTACAGTGGATTCAGAGTGGAGCCATTTCTGAAGGAGAGCCAACCTCACATAAAGACAACCAGACACCCATGGAATCCCTTCATCAACTGCCTCGTTATGCCAGTAACTTCAGGTGGAAATGAATGGGGTATGTGTGGGGCACACTGTGACGGCTGGAGGGCAAAGTAGACAGAGCGTGTCTTTTGTGGGATGGTGAGGGAGGAATTTTCTTACTACTACACTATTGACTCTTGCTAAGACCTCAGAGAAAATTAATTAACCTCTTTGCTCCTCTCTCTTCTGTTTGGCAGTAGAGATGGGGTGCTCTCATTTTGCAGACACCTTCTATTCAGAAATCCCTTAATCTTGGTGACCCTGAAACTTTTAAAGTCGCCACGACACTGAGAACTCTAGGAGACAGAGCTGAAGCCCCAGAGAACCCCAGCCAAGGAGACTCCAGCAGAGCCATCTGTGTCCCTAGAAGCCAGAGGGCCAGTTATAGACCTTCCTTTCCCATCTCCCTGTGGTACCTTAGCCATCAGGCTAGCTCACAGCTGCTCTCAGCCTGTGACTCTGCACAAAGCGAACCATCTAGTACTGTCTTTCCTACCTAGTCTCTCCCTTCTCAGTCTGCACAGCTTTTCTGGAGCCCTCAACTGGAACACCACAGCATCTTCTGACACCAAAGCAAGAAGCTAGAGTGTGATCAGGGACGTCCATCTTAATGAGACCAAAAGCAGTACCTGCCTGGAAGGGGTGGGATCAGATGCTGTGGCTAACGGTGCTCTTCTGCAGCCTGTGTTTTACTGCTGTCTACTGTCAGCATCAGCAAGCTGCTTGCAGCTTTTTATAGACCCATATGGTTTGTCAACACTGGGCCACTGTTTATTTTACCATAATCAAACCTTCTCAGCTGCCTTTGGTAGGTTTGACAAAGGGATATGCCTATGAGACTGTGGTCCCAGAATTCCATCAGACTCACCGTTTCCCATGTGGCAAGATGTCACTCTTTTGTTTTAAGTATGGGTAGTGCCCACATGAAATGCCCCACTTCATTCCATGCATGAAGAGCCCTCCTGTGGTCAAGACTGATTGCCACACTTGCTAGGTACCCTGAGAGGGTTGTGGCTATCTGGAATCCATGATCCACCACCCCTCCTGGCTTTGGTTACTAGGATCTGACCTCCTCTCCACCGTGTTTCATTCATGCCATGGCAGCATCTGCAGTGACCAGCTCTAGGCTGTGAATGCAGGAAGCGCCAATCCCCACAGCGAAACTGATGGCCACAGGCCTAAAGAAAAGATCTTCCTGCCATGCCACCTGCTAGGCTCTCAGGTTCCATTCTTCTGTTTCAAAGTGAGAACAAGCTGGAAGAACTGCTCATTTCCATCGTCTTTCAGTTTTCAAGCATCAAGAGGGTCTCTGACTGAGTGTAAAGACCTGCTTCAGAGGACATGGATGCCAGCCTTAAGCCCCAGGCATGATGCATGTATGTTGGTTCTCCTCCTGCCTGGGGGCTGTCTCCCTGAAGCCCACTAAGCCAGGAGGGGCACAAGAGGAGAAGCGTGCCTGGAATGGCCTAAAAGCACTGTATAGGGATCACATACCCTGATAACCAGTTGATGGCTAATTCAACTTTAATTCCAAAGAACAAAGGCTATATACCCCTTGGGGAGTAGGTAGAGGGCTCCAAGGAGAGGTGTACATTATTGGTTGAAACTAGGCATTTCAAGGCTGTTTCATTTGCATTATACAGCACACTTCTATCGTAGGAATGGAAACACAGTACAGGGGTTGGGGAGATCTAGCAGAGAGCTATGTCCGAGGACTATACCAAATGTGACTAAGACACTTGTGTCTAAAGATGCTCTCCAGATGACGTCAGGCAGAGAGCAAAAGGCCCTGCTGCACTTTAATGCCAAGCTCAGAATGGCTATATAGAGAAGGAGAATTGCAACCTCAAGCAGTAGGGTTCCTCCAACACATATATGTTCTCATAGCCATCCACTCTTCCCTAATGACTTTCCTTGTTGCATCTCCAGACTCTGTGTATCATTTAATCACTACTGCATGTACAATCTAGGTTCCCACAGTACCTGTTAGCCAGTCATCGCCCAGCTGCTCCTCCCAGGTGAAATGGACTGCTTGGAGACCCTGACCTGGATCCTGGGCAACAGTCAAAGAGGCTCTGGCAAGCCTAGCAGAGGGAACGCAGGGGTCAGACACTAAGAGTTGGCAGAATATTTGGAGAGTGAGCCAGGCCTCATTGTTCAGTTTAGAGAAAATGAGGGATATGAGGATCCATGACAGTGGATGTGAGAGTCCCCTCTGAGTCATTAGCTTCAGTTGAGGGCATTGCAGTCTCCAACCATGAGAAGCTCAGGAGAGGGCCTTCTTCTGCTAACCCTGACATTTCAGATTCTTTTCATAGGGTTTAAAATTCTTTGTCCAATCCATTAACATCTTTATTCTAGTCATAGACCTTTCTATTAAGTCTCTAAACCTGATGACACAAATCCACTGAGACTGGGCAGAGTTACCTGTGTAACTTTCTATTCTAATCAGCAGATTCTGGTCTTGTTTTCAGCCTAGTCTGGCCTGTGGTTGCTGAAGCTGGGAACTCCAACCGTGAAGAGGGCCTGAGCATACAACTTTCTTCATGCTGTGGGTAGGGTTTTGTGAAAACATCCTCTTTATCCCTTGCATCTGAAATGTTAACTGAATCCAGAATTGCCCCTGTGCCATGGAGTAAGAAAAATCTATGCTCCTGTGGTGACAAGTGCCATCAGCTTCCCTGCACAATACAGTACCAAGGCCAGAGAGCAGCAAAGGGCTAAACCCCATCTAGGATGGTGCTTCCTTCAACACTATCTCCTTTTTTAAAAATATAAATGGTCTATGTTTTTCAGAATTTCATACATGGGTGCTATATTTATGACCTCTCCCCCTTCCAACTCCTCTTATGCCTAACCCTCACTCCCTTTCAAATTCGTGACCTCCAACTAAACTCTAAACACTTATCTTTATACGCACAGATAAGTGCAGCTCTCAGTCCTCATCACAAAGAAGCTTCCTTTAAACAGCAGACACAGATTATTACAGAAGGCCATGTACCTGGTCAAAATGCAAAGAGTAAGTGTTCCTGGAGTGTTCAGCCCCAACAGATACCACTATAATGCAACCCCTACACTTGGTGAAGGAACATGGAAGAAGAGGTGGATAAAAAGATTTTAAGAGCCAAGACCAGGCTGCTTGCTGCAAGATATGTCTTCTAGACAACAATAATTATACCTGTAGCAAGATAATGTGTTCTAGGCACAACTGGAAGACTGTATTCATGAAACCCAACAACATGGTCACCTAAGCAAGACCTACATAATGACAGCACTAGTTGAACCCACTTTGGTACAAAATATTTCAGCCCCACTTCCTCAGATGAGATGGAGCCAGGCCTTCCTGCTGAGTCATGAAGCTCCAAAATGGCAGGAGTGGAGCCTGGAGAAATGACAGCAGGAGAGCCACCCAACATGAGCATTTAGTGCTAGACACATGTGCCTGCTCTCTCCTGGCTTGCCTGAGGACAGGTGGTCTCAGCTGTGTTGGATGGGTGTCTCAGCTTCAGGATGGATGCCAGATCTCAGTGGTATCTTCTCTCTACTCTACAAAAGGCTGCCATGGGGAAGTGGGGCTGGGGAATATTGCCATCTCATTCTTGTGGTAAGAGATGAAGTCATGGTGAGATCAAAACAGCCCCAAGGCTGGCTCAACACAGGCAGAGAATGAAGTAGAATAGGGAACACATGTGCCATGTCACCATTTTTATCAACAGGGTTTCTTCTCAGATTATTATTGTGTGTGTGTGTTGGGCAGTGAGGGAAAAAATAAAATAATAGCAATAGCTGAAGCAGCAGCCACAGATAAGAGTCCCACCACCAGGGAAGCTGCAGGCTGATAAGAAGTTCAGACTGTCAACATCAACATGGAGAGATTGGCAGCACAGGTCCCTTGGAAGATGACATCCCAAACCCAGTGCTCAGAGCTGTTGGATATGGGACAAGGGGCACTAACAGCTGGCACCTACTGACTCTACCCAGCATGGCCCACCAGCCCTCCTTTCCAGCCTGCTCCCTTAATTCTCAACAAACCCACAAGAGAGGTTTGCCATCATTCTACATTCTTCAGAGACAAGACATGGAAGAGAAGAATTGTGATTCCAGCCCACCAGAGTGATCCCAGGCTTCCAAGGCAGCTGCCTCCTCTAAGGACTGAGCTTCTCCAGCTGACCTCCATCCCTGTATCCTACCACTTCACAGGTCCCTTCTCTCAGACCAAGGATGGCCATGGGTTCCTGAATTCCAGCCTCATGTTGTCAGGTTGCCCTCCAGCTCTCCACATCCCACTGTCCCACCTCATTTCTCCGCCATGGAACTCCACAGCCTTTCTGTGCTTGGATGATTATCAGTGTTCCCCGCTACATCTCTGAGCCTTTGTTTCTGAAATTCCTGTACCCAGAAAGATTTCTTTTCCACCTCCCTAAGTTCCCTCCCTGCTTGGGTAACTGCAAGTTCTAAGTCTGTGTGTATGGCTTCTCATTGCTGACCTCATCAGAGGTGGCTCACTATTCTGTAACCTCATGTCTGGGGCCTGCCGCTGCCTGCTGTCACATTCTGAAAGTGCTGGTCACAGTTAAAAGGGATCAGATCTGCAGTGACTCTCTGGTTCTTTGGCTGAGCTTTTGGACTTTTAAGTCTGCCCTGTGTACCTCCTTAGGGGCTTTGTGTGGATGAAGGCCAAGGCAGGAGACCCCTTGAGGAAGGTCTCCACATGGGCCCAGTGCCCTCCCCCATCTATATCATCCAGGCTGCCCACTTCCAGTGCCACAGGCAGCCCTCTCCAAGGTTTCATCAGCCCTATTTCAAATGACTTCATTACATCATAGTTGACAAGCGTATACACCCTGAGAGAAAGGGCTTTCCTTTCCCAGCACGTCAAGCACACATCTCTATAGCCTTGGTGTTTGCACGGCACACAGTTTTATTAGTGTAGTGGACTCAGCTAGTTCTTCCTGGAGCTCCTCATGAGAAACACTGACAGGTGGGCAGGGCCACACTCTGTTCACCTGCAGGCTCCCAGGACCATGATGATGGGGTGACCATGGTGATGCTGGTGCACTCCCCTGCAGGCAGCATCCCAGAGAGGATGAGCTGTTATCTTACCAAGATCTCTCTGGAGTTTTTATTCTGGCATGACACAGAGGGTCTGAGCAGAGAACACGTGACACCATCAGCCTCTATGTCCTCAGTGATGACCTGGAGACATTATTAGGCAGTGCCTCAAACTGGAGAGTTTGAGAAGACATGTTGGATGAAAGGCTTCGAACCACTAGGCTGAGACAGCAGACCTAGGTGACAGGCATGCCTAGTACCCTAACATTAGGGTATCCATAAAGGTGGGTGCTATCCTTCCTCCCCTCTACCACTGACCTGTAGAGATCTGAGGTCAGTTCTGTCTTCTCTACACTTTATCGTGTGTCCTAAGAGCTAGGTTCGATGCATGGACTACAACTTCCTAAAGCAAATTTTGGAAATAACTCCTCAATTTAATTGGAGCGTCTTCATTCATTAGCCCATCCATAGACCCCAGTAGAGTGGCCAAAATCCATCTTTCTGACACAAAGTCACCCTCAGGGCTTACCTTAGGAAATGCTGGGTTTGAAGGGAGCAGGAGCAGTGACTCAGGCTGACCACATAATCGGATGCTCTCTTTCCAGGATAGCACAATCTTTCTTATGACATCACAGGCATACCTCATGTTCCTTCCTAGCAAGAAAAGGAATAAGTGTAATTCAGCCTCTGGCGTCTTTCCCATGGGATTCTCTTACCAGGAAGCCATAGGCATTTGGGACTGAACCAGAATTCTAGACACAGGGACTAGCTCCCATTGGCCATGTGGAAGCTACTCCTGCTTCCAAATACCATCCACAAAGAAAGAAAATGGCTTTGGCTTTTCACACACACACAAACACACACACACACACACACACACACACACACACACATGTAATATACGATAGGAAACAAGGACATCACTTCTTGTGTTTTGCTTGCTCTCCTAGGACAAGGATTACAGGCAGAGCGCTATAACAAGCACACAGAAACAAGATAGACACAGAGTGTGGCTGAAGCTGCTAGGGGGTGGGGATTTGCACCATAGTGCTCCAACAGTCCCCAAGACTTTTTTTTTTTTCAGAGTAATTAGAAACTGAGCCTTCCCCTGACAAGAGAAAGTTCCAGAAGCCCCTGAACTGGGAAGTGATCTGTGGAGGCATGTGTTTGGGGCCAGCTGGAATGTGTCCCTGTGCAATTGCTGTAAAGGGTTTGAGGTCACCATGAGGGTTAGCACTGGGCATGTTCTTGCAGCTCTGTACTGTGAGATCAAGGGGTAGAGAGGCAAACAACCTTTTCTCCTGGAGGTCAGCATGGCCTTGTACCTCACACTTCAGCTTTGCGGCTTTCCTACATCCCCTGTAAATCCCATGGGTGAGACTTACCCTTCTGAAATGACTCCACACCCTTTCAGGATGTTGAGCCTGAGTTTCCTAAACATTTATGCCCCCATTTCTCTAGAATTCTTGCTTGTCCCTCCCTCTTTAGTGCTGAAGATTTTTTTCCATGCTTTAATATTGCCCAGATTTTGTGTCTGCTCCTCTGTGATGAGTCAGTGCTTCTTCCTGTTATGGGCCATGCATATTAAAATCCCAGCGGCTTGGACCCTTGCGGCTTTCTTTTCATTCTTCATGTTTATAAAGGGTCAGCTCTCACATTGCCTGTGCTTGGGGTCTCAACCACCCATTTTCTAGCTCATTTAAAAATATTAAGAAGCTCTCTCTGCAAAGCCCGGATCAGACCACACAGACCACGTGAAAAGTTCCACTCATCTCAGGGACAGTTTGAGTCAACACCAGATGAGATCTGGTCAATTCAGCAGACCTGATTTCAGTAGGACAGCCAGGCATGAGTAGTGGATAGAGCACTTGATAGGAAGCTGAGTCTGTCTGGCTTAGCTGCCTCAGGCATCCGTGTTTGAAGGCTATCTGGTGGTGGGAGGCAGAAATCTAGATGCCTGAGCAATTTCCTTAACCGTGAACTAAGAATTGTGATGGCAGTGGGAAGGCTGGGCTGAAGGACCAGTGCTAGTATCTGTGAGATCCTTTGTGGTTAAGAAGGTGACAAAGAAGATTAATAGTCTGCATATATCACTCTCATTCCAGAGGCTACAGGAGATGCAGGATTGCTGACGCCAAAGGTCAAGGTGCCGGTCATTTCGTGGCAGGAAAAAGAGAAGCCTAAACTCTATCTGAAGAGTATCTTCCAGGTCCTCACTGTGTAAGAGGCATGGGAGATGAGGAGACAGATGGATACCTTGGAGGAGTGTGGTGCATGTGGGGTTGGCTGGCACCAAGCAGAGTAAAACCCATGCTGTGAGGTTTGCAAATATGGATCAGTTTAGTTCACATGAACATCCTGGGAGGAAGGTGTTCTGGGGAGGAATCAGTGTACGCTAGGAGCCTCGAGGGATGGGGACAGATTAAAACAGGGTGAGATGGAAGAAGGGAAGGCATTGTGGAGGGAACTTCGTGAGTGGAAGCCAGGCACTGGGGAGAGGGCATGAAAAAGGAGCTCCAGAGCCTGGGGCAGAAACGGTACAGGGAAACGCCAAGATTTAACAACCAGGCCAAGGACACTGGACTTTCTCTGTGCATGATTAAAGACCCAGGAATGGCCACTGACAAGGGAAATGGCTTGATCAGAAGTAAGATCTAGAAAAGTCTTTCTAGAAGCTACTAAGGGAGGCTATGCTAAGGACCCAGGTAGGCCACAACTAAGTAAGCAGCAAGGGAAGCTCAGACGGGAGGTGGCTCAGATGCCAGGACTCACTCCAGAAACTGAGCCTATCATAGACAAAGCACATGGAGTCAGTGTCTGATTTGTACCCACCTAGCTGATGACTGAGAGCCGTGGAGTAGAAATGTCTTGTTATTCTCAATCATTCCTCCACTGGCCCAGAGTTATACCTATGACATAACCTCCATTATAATCAAATCGTCTAGGGCTGGAGAGATGGCTCAATGGTTAATAGTGTCTTCTACTCTTGTAGAGGACCCAAGTTCAATTCCCAGCACCCACTTTGGGTGGCTTACAGCCTGTAACTCCATCTGTAGGGGCTCAGATGCCCTCTAATGGTCTTTCATCTGCATTCATGTGTGTGTGTGTGTGTGTGTGTGTGTGTGTGTGTGTGTGCGCGCGCGCATGTGCGCACGCACACACACACACACACACACAAGCATGAGTGCATTTGAAGAATGGAAATCTGTCAAAATAAAACAAAATACTCAATAATATTAGAAAACAAAATTAATTTTTAATTAGAAAAAAAATCAAATAATCTGCTCAAATCCATTCACTCCTAAATTCTAAGAATGGCTCTCCTGTGTGCTTTGGGAAGGTTGTAGGCAACCACAGGCTTTCACCTTTCCACCAGACTCTCTTAGAACACAGGCTGGGAGCTTCCCTAATCAGATCCCCATGCCTATGACTAGGCGCCCTGAACACAGCTGATCTCTTCCATTCTGACCTCAACACTATACAGGTACTATCTGCCACAGTTTCCTGGCAGGAAACTCACAGTTCTGACATGGCTGGTCAGGGCTTGAATTCGAGCAGGATTGTGCAAGAGTGACTTCATGATACCTCTACTAGAACTCCAGTTTAACATGAAGAAACAGGCTCAGACTTTCCCAGCTGCCTAGGGTCTGTGGTCCCAGGATGGTGGAGCACTGTGTCCATGAATGTGAATGAAAGACATGGATGGCCAAGTCTAGGGAAAGAAGTTGGAACACCAAGAGACCTTTGGTTTGAATTGCCTTCACCATTTGAGCCCAAGCCTCCAGCTGATAAAGACCCATGAAGTCCTTTTATCATCCAGTGACTTCTCTTAAATGGCCTTCTGTTAGTGTATATCATTTAATGACCTCCTGGGAGGTCATATGTAGGCTGGGGACTGTTTATCATGTGGAACCAACCATCATTATCTCTGAGGGATGTCTGCTCACTCCCAAAACCAAGATTTTGGTGAGCCTAAGACTAGTTTCCCTTGCTACACACACACACACACACACACACACACACACACACACAGACCTGACCTTGGTACTATCCAGCCATTCCTAGACCATATTAAGCCCCAGTGCATCCAGTTGCAATAAACAGCCAAGCTGTCTGGAACTTTCTATGTCCCAGGCCATGTTCTGAGGATTTCCTCAGCCTTGGCTTATTTCCCTTTCCCACCTCATAGTGAGAATGTTGCATTTCTCAGAGTCAAGAATGAGGACACAAGCCGCTTGTGTTGGGGCCATGCTTTTACAATGGAGCATTCTATCTTCAGAGCGCACTCTTCTGTAATGCCTAGCTAGTGCCTTTCCTCTTCAGAACACTAATAAATGCCTGGAAACCTTCTCCAGTCTAATGAGCCTGGAGAAGTATGTCATGCATGCTTTGAGCAGCATCCTTAACTGAGATGCTGAAGAGAAAGTGGTGCTGCCTTCAGAATGCACTCTCATGTTTCCATGGGACTCATCATCCTCCCCTAAGCCTTCCTAACCCTGTCTAGAAGCTTCTCTTAGAACCATTCACTTTGTACATCTGAAGGATGATGTCAATGTTTACCCTGTCATGTGACTAACGTTAAACAGGTACCTGTTATCAGCCATCCAGGAGCAGAACCCTGGGAAGGTGGCCATCTTTCTTTGGAAGTTATGAACACCTGACTTCTGCTGTGGACAGTCAGCTGGCTTCCATCCATCTCCTCTGAGTGTGACAAACTTCTGTGGATCATGGCTATGCATGTGGTGACGAGCGTGTGCCATCTTACCCTACAGAAAGCATGATCACACTCAGAAGAGGGGAGGGGACTTTGGTCAAGGACACACAGTTTTATTTCCAGGTCCAGCACCAAGCTGTGGACCAGAGACATGCTTACACTCACACCTCACTGCCTTCTGGACTTGCTGGGAGGGTGACATCTGGGCACCTGTCTTTCCAAGGAAGTCTGCCAAATTTACACATGCCAGTCTGAAGACACAGCTGTCCCCACTGGGGAGATAGAGCTCCCTCCTTGACCTCTTTGATTCTCTTTGAATCTGGGTTTGCTCCTACCATCCATGACCTCTGCCCTTTCCAAGTAGAAACAACCAAAGCCTAGAAAACAGCAACACAGAGCACAAGCTCAGCACCCTGATTCAAGATGCATCTTCTAAGTACTAACCAGACCAGACACTGCTTAGCTGCCGAGCTCAGAGGAGATTAGGCGCATTCCGGGTGGTATGGATGGAGACCAGACCATCTTCTAAGATTTCTACCTCTGGAACTCTAATTTACAGAGTTTGCTCAATGTTTTATTTCAGGCAGTGTCTCCAGGTTCAGCGAGTGGCCAGCTGTGTTCTGTGGTTTGGAGGCGCCCTGGGCTCCTCCTCTCTCTCCTCACTCTCCTTGGCCTCCAGTTCCATCTACCCTGGCCGAGCCTCACCCTCTCTCCCAGATTTCAACTTCACAAAGACAGAAAATGAAAATGCAACTTTTTTTCCGAGGCAAAACTCCCTGTTTTATACATTTTTCTCTCTAGGCAGAAATAGACCTTTTAAATTTTTCTTTCAGAAAAATTGAAGGTGGCTTTAAAATGTCAAATTTTCTGACTGAGGACCAACTTCCTTTTAAATATCACATTTTCTCAAATTTGTGCCGTTTCGTCTTCCTCCCTAACAACACCAAGGTCTCCCATGGAGAAGCACCAAGGATTTACACTTTCCACACAATCGACAACAGCAAATTTTCAGAGGTGGGTACTAGGCACCAATTCAAGCGAAGAACCCTTAGGATTGGCAGAGTTCACTAGCATCTGACTCCTAGCCCAGGAGTCCAGAAATTCCCCACTTGTTCCTGCCAGTGGCTTGGCACCATGCTCATGGGCTGCAGGTGTGACATTTGAACATGAACATGCTGACTTCCAGAGTTGACTTGGCTTGATGGGTGACACTCACATGGGTCTAGCCCTGGCTACTTCATGAGCTTTGGGTGTGGTGATCCTGGCTCAGCAACATTCAGCTTGTGTCCTGGAGAAGGGATTTCACTTCTTCTTCACAGCATCTTCATTTTGTGTAAGGATGGTCACTCTGCCAGGGTCATCTCCTGATCAGGGAGACCAGGGCCTCCCTAAGGCATTAAACAAGAGGTGAAGTGGGTACACTGTGACAATGAGTGAGCAACTGCCCAGGCAGGAAAGTGGCAGAGGTAACAGGAAGAGTTGGTCCCCAGCAGCTGCAAGAAGAGACAGGACCTGGGAACATTTAAAGGATTTACACTTCTCAGCTATATACAGAATTTACAATTTTCAGCTATATGCACAGGCCACAGACCTGAGTGTCTACACTGCGCCAGAGGACTGCCCACCAGAGCATTCTAGTCCTGTACGTTGGGCAGCTGTGATGAAACCAGTTAAGCGACTGTAATAGGATAAGTATTCTCAGGCTCTGGGTTTAGGGGTGTGTTGCTTACCCGGGGCTGCCATGCAATCCATTTAAACAAACTAGTTTAAAGCAACATTTGTGGTCCCTTAGTTATGTGGACATAGTAAAAGGAAGGGGATAGAAAAAGAGGGAGAAGGAGAGGGAGTGGTAAGGGAGAGGGAGAGGAATTGGTCCTCTTAGAGGCTCTGGAGGAAAAACCATCCTAGGCTATCTCCAGATTATAGTGATTCTAGGATGAGAAAATCTTGACCCAGTGTCTGCCTCTACCTTCTCAAGCCTGGAGTATTTTTGTATGGATGTTGGGTTTACCGACACCTTTCGGAAGCAAGGTCACTTACAAATGTTAGGTTAATAATATGTTTTTTCTTAGAGGCTACTGTTTAATCCAGCTTGAGAACAAAATGTGCCCTGAGCTCAGAACAAGAAGGGGCCCTGGGATAGATGACACTGAGGATAGTGGGCTCTGAGGATTCCTGGCAGTCCTGTAACTTATTCTGTAGACCAAGCTTGCTTTGAACTCATAGAGATCTGCCTGCCTCTGTCTCCCAAGTGCTGGGCTTAAAGGCTAAAGGCATGCACCCTCACCACCCAGCTAGCTACCTCTTCTTTTTATTAATGGGAAAATTTACTACCATCATTCTGGGATAACCAGAGCTGGTTCTGGAAACATGTTAGCTCCTCCCATAGGAGCAGACTGGCTGCCAGGTCCTCTCTGATGTTCTAATGTGAGCAAAGACATACAGGAAACAGCAGAAATGACCAATCAGAAGGGAGATGGCCCCAAGACTGTGAGAAGATTGTGGTTGCATGGCAGAGGTGAATGAAGACTCCAGTCTTCCTCATCTCCATGTTAACAGCTGGGCAAGTGAAAGCCTCAAAATAAGAAAGAACAGGTCTTACACCTCCCTGCCTGGTCTGAGTTTCCTCCCAAGTTCTTGATGAAAAGCATAGTGTCTTCTCTTATCCTCTGAGAGCTTCCTGAGCTGCTGCACAGGTGTGTAAGCTGATCATGAAACACTCCACACCACAGAAAACACGGGGTTGGGGGCTGTCACCACCCATACTAATTACTGTAAGGGAAAACGGCATTTCACTGTCATTTCCCCGATGCCATAATTACAGGTGTCTCCAGAAACACTTGTGGATTAGCATTTCCCACCATCCCCCTTCGTTTTCTTTGTTTCAAGATGGCTCAGGGGTGCAGGTTACATCTAGGGCCAATGTGGGTCAGCTCTGAAACATCGTCCTGCTCCAGGGCTTTAAGGCTTCTGGTGGCTAATGGAGAGGGTTCTGACTTTAGACCCTCCCCATTGTCTTTCTGTCATTAGCCCATCTTTCATTATCTATCATCTATCTATCTATCTATCTATCTATCTATCTATCTATCTATCTATCATCTATTTATAGCTATCTATCTATCTAGCATCTATCTATCCATGTGTCATCTACTTATTTATGTAACTATCTATTTTCTATCATCTATCAGGTATCATAGCACACCTGTGGAAATAGTCAAGATGACTGCTGACAACTTCAAGCACTGGGTAAGATGCTGGGTGCACACAGAGCAGCTGTTAGAGAGAAGCCCAGTGTTCTCTCAGAACCAGATACTTTTCTTCCACATAAGGTATCAACTTCACTGCCAAACACTGATCGAAGGGAAATTAAGACTGACAGTCACAAATCTGTGAAGACATGTTTAAGAAAGCCTTTCTTTGGCAACTGGTAAAGGAACCATGATTTCAGCCCACTGTGAGTCCTTGGCCAATGGTGAGGAGGGGGAAGCTGTTGTTAAATGCAGCTTTGGTAAGTTTCCAGAGAATTATGCTGTGAAAGAAAAACCAGCTCCAGAAGAATACATACACTATACGTGCTAGTTAATTTTTAACTATCAACTTGCCATAGCTTAGAATCATGAGGAATCATTTAGATGGGGTTGACCCGTGGACATGTCTATAGAGAAATTGTCTTAATTGACAAGATAAGACCCAGCCCACTATGGGCAGCACCAGTCCCTAGGCACAGTGTTCTGAATTGTGTGAATGGAGAAAGCTAGCTGAGCACAGACAGGCAATTAAGCATATATGCATTTATTTCTCTCTGCTGTTGATTCGGATGTGATGTGACCAGCTATTGGAGGTCTCTGCTTATACTTCTCCACAATGATAGTCCAGAATCTGGAATTCAAAGAAAATAAGTCCTACCCCTTCTAAGTTGCTTTTTCCCAGGAATTTTTTTTTTGTCACAGCCACAGAAATACGTGAAGACATATATTATGATATGAGTTATTATCAACCTCAAAATGACATTTAGAGATGCTACAGTTTTCTGGTTATGAGGGGTCCAGAAGGGTGGAGGAACAGGAAGGAGGCAGGTGGGTTTATAAAAGAAAACAGAGGGAATTGCTGGGTAGTGATAGAGGTGTTTTCTCTGGATTTTATCAGTGTTGACATCGTCTCTATGTTATTGGCTATGTACCAGCACTGTTTTATAAGATGTTCCTTAGGGAAAACTGAAGGAAGGGTACATGAGGTCTCTCTGTATGGGACGCTGTATTTTCTTGCCAATGTGATTCTGTAATTTTCTCAGAAAAGTGTAACTAAAAAGACACGCAAGAGACATGTACACACTTGTTTCTAAGCCTCATGCTCATTAATCTGCCTCTGAGGGTTTCCATTCAGCCTCTTGGGATGAATCCTTTTACAACATAGGCTCATTTTCTGTCTCCTGGGGAATGAGAGGATGTAAAGTGACCAGTAGGACCTCATATCTGTGAAGCCCCATCACTGATCCACCTGGCTCTTTGGAGTTGTCAGATGTATATTTCCAGGTAAGATCCAGGTAAGACTAGCAGACCAGGGTCTGGGGAATATAATCCATTGCTCTATTTTAAGCACCTACGAATGAGGATGCTAGGTCTGCAGCCATTGATCACTGATATGGTGGCAATGTGTTGCCTTGTTGAAGCAAAGTGTGCTCACAGCCTGGCTGGCAAAGCTTGGAACTCTCTTTTCTCTGAGGTCCAGGTGCTAGTTGATGGTTTTATTACAAGACCAGGCTGTGGTAAGGTGTGGGCCAGTTCCCAGCCTGCAGACAGATATTTGTCATGGAGATTCAGATCCAGTTTCATGTGCAATCTCATTTATTTACAAATGTGCCACCTCAGGCTATGCTGAAATTTGCCTCAGAGTCTTTGGCTTCATCAGACTGCAGATCTTTGAATAATTTTTTTTTTCTTAAAGCCTCATCTCTCTCCAGGATAAAGTGCAGACAACCCTATCCAGCACTGCCCTTTAGTATCCGGTATCCCAAGCGTAGCCAGGACTGATGGACAGGTGAAAACCCCGAGCCGCTGTTTGGCAGGTTATGCCAAAGGAGCAATGTTGACAGCTCCTATGAGCACCATTCAGCTGTGACCTTCAGTCAGAAGCCATTGAGCATACAGTCACCTCAGCCTGAAATGCTTATCGTGCCATCGATTTTAAACAGCTTCCGTCCTGGGACAAGTTTGGGTTTGATAGCATTCCTCAGACTCAGGATGAAGGTGCACACTTGTACTTCATTTCTTAGGTATGGAACCTAACAAATGTCTATGCTAAAGAAAACGGCAGAATAAAATTCCAATGGCACCTGGCCATGTCCACTCCTGTGCCTGGGGGACTGGATACGTCATGGATGCTCGGGACAGGGCTGCTAATTGGTTTGTCAGAAAGCAGGACAGCTTGCTCAGCACTATACCTTTAATCCCTAATAGGGGTCATAATGGGTGCACCAACTCATTTTGGCTCTGAAAAGGTTCCCAAACGGGCAGTATAGGCCAGGCTGAGTTGATGTGCACAAGTGTCATTTTATAACTGCTTTCTTGATTTAATTCTATTTTTAGAAAGCTCTCATACAGGATTAATCTGTCCACTGGTTGGGTATGCACGCCCTGATAAACATTAGCCCCCGGAGATCAATGGAGAGTACATGGGAAAGTACTGATCACCTGGAATCCAAAGTCTCTGCTTCAGCTCACAGGTGCCTTTGACAGCTCTGATACATTCCCACTTGTGGCTGGATTACCCAGAATGCACCATGTATATTATATTCTCTACATTGGAGATTTCCTCTTTCCAAAAGAAAACTGTGATACTGACCTCGTTGTCAGGGAGAAGTCTAGAGGATGGATGCCCTTTCTCTCAATTCAGACCACACAGGGAGGGATAGGTGGCTCTGATATGCCAGATAGTAACAGAAGGGTGACTCTCCTTGGAGAGATGGGGCTTGAATCTTTCTTCTCATTTATCAAGATGGAGCTCCAAGATCCTTCCAAAAGGTGCCATCTCTCCCGTCCCAGGGTAACTTCCACCAGCCAGAAGTCATGCATAAACTACCTCACTATAGTTGTTGTTTTACACCTGTGCTCAGGTCACGCTAAGCTACTTCCCCACATCTACCATGTCCTAGGTTTGGAGTTCCAGGAAGCACTCAAGATGAGACACTCTGGGAATTCCTACCTCTGTCTTCTGGGTGTGATCTTGCACTTGCAGCTCAGCTGAGCTTTCAAACCAAGCTGTCTGAGCCAAGTCTCCATTTTCAACTCCTGTCTCCAAGTGGGATAGGGCTCTACTTGGGCATAAATAATGCTGGCAGAAGGTTTGGCATTTGGGGATCAGAACTTGTAGCCTAGGGTCCATTTTCAAGCTAAAAATGACGATGGTTGTTCAAAGATAACAAGTTACATCATTGCTCAAGCATCGAGCCAACTCTTCACACAGACAAACAATACTGAAAGCAAGAGCAGCTGAGAGAGATTTTAAATAGCTTTGCTGCTGCTGCTGCTGCTGCTGCTGCTGCTGCTGCTGCTGCTTCTGCACTGCTTGAAGCACTTGTGGCATGAGACATCCTGGGCTTGGATCATCATCTCTGTCTGACCTGTGGTTCATTGCTTGCCCGCCAGTGTCTGTAAAACTGGGGAGGGGAATCCATTTACTTGGGCTATGTTTCTGGGCAGTGTACCAGAAGATCCAATATCTCTTTGCAGGAGCCCCCTCCCCCCCCCCCAGCACAAGGAGCTAGCAACTGTGTGAATACGCTGTCAGCTGTGGAAAGAGACAGGAAACAGAAGTGCACATTATTAGTGAAAAGAGCCAGTCTACAAAGGCTGCAGGCTGTGCGATCACAGCTAGGGGACATTATAGAAAAGATGCAACTGTGAGGCAGTGAGGGAGTAAAGGACCATGGTTTCCAGCATCACAGGAAGATGGGGGGCGGGGAGGGAAAGCATGGGGAGGTTGGAGCAGCAACACAGCTGTGCATCACCATAAGGAAAGAATGGGGCGTCATCTTCTGCCCAAACTCACAAAATCTCAAACCCACAGTGAGACCATCCTGGGCTATTGCTCATAATAGAGAGTAAGTGTTAGCTCCTCCATCAGCCATCAGCTGTACCCAAGGTGTCACACTGAGACAAGGCATCACAGTGGAGAAGCTCCACAAAGGAGCCACAGGGGAACTTTGCGTTTTCACCCAGTGTTGCCATTAACATAAAACTGCTGGGAGGGCAAGGTAAAGGAGAGAGTATGGGGAGAGAAAATTAGCACTAAAAGACCTTTGAAAAGGTCATATGGAAACTTACGACTGTAGAAGCTTCCTAAAACATACATATAAAAGAGTTTAAATGGAGTTACCTTATAATGGGGGAGACAGGCTCAATGCTTCTTCTAGACATCATAGGTTATGAAATAAAAAGCCCAGTGCCAGGAGTGGGTTACTTCCTGGAGCTGTTGGTCAGTGCTTTCTCATAGACCTCCTCAAATATTATATGATGCTGATACTGCTCTTAAATACCCTCTAGATGATGTTAAGACCCCATGAGCTGAAACAACACATACTTGAGTCATAGAACACGAAGACCTGAAGCTGACACTGATGTGGAAGCTACTGGAGAGAAAACTTAAAAATCAATCTTACCTAACTGTGAACTCTGAGAGCTACAGTAATGACTCACCCTTCAGGGCATGCCATTGCTTCAAGAGTGGCACAGATGTTATAGAAATAACCAAACACTTTTTTGCTTGGATTTTAAGCCTGAGACACAAAAGGAACCCATGCCTGGCACAATTTTTAGCAACAAGAACCTGTGACTTTACAGGTCCTAGGCCCTAGGAGAGAATCCTTTGATATTGCTCTGCTGTGCTGGCTACTTTTATGTTAACTTGTTACAAGCTAGAGTTGCCTGAAAGGAGTGAACCTCAATTAAGAAAATGTTTCCATAAGATCCAGCTGTAGGGCATTTTCTTAATCAGTGATTGATGGGAGAGGGCCCCGCCATCTTGTGGGTGGTGCTTTCCTTGGGCTGGTGGCTCCAGGTTCTATAAGAAACCAGACTGATCATTCTAATAAGGACCACCCCTCCATGGCTTCTGCATCAGCTCCTGTCTCCATGTTCCTATCTCATTTGAATTCCTGCTGACTTCCTTCAATGACAGTGATATGGAAGTATAAGTTAAATAAACTATTTCTTCCCCCAGTTGCTTTGATTGTGGTGTTTCATTATAGCAATAGTAATCCTAAATAAGACATCTGCTAAATGGACATAAAATTAAATCATCTCATGATGACTTATCATTACACATACATACATGTCTATATCATGTATGTGTGTGTATATTTCAACCCTCATCAGAGAAGCTTCTTTGTGAAGTAAATGGTAACTAAAACTGAGATCCACAACTGGTAAAAATGTAGAGACTAAATGACTTCAGAATGCTCAGTCCTAAATCAGATGTCTATAACACACGCCCCTCCTATCAAGTCCCAGGGATCATTGCAGAAAATGAGGAAGAAAGAGTATAGGAGCTGGAGACTAGACTCTAAGGAAGCAGTGTTTTCTTGTCACACCAGGGAAGCAGCACACACAAACTCGCAGATGTTAGGGCAGTATGCACAAGACCTGTGCAAGCCCAAGCCAGACCAAACCTCAGCACAGAGGAGGCAGGCGAGCTAGACGTCTCTTCCCTAGCCGAGAGACCTGTCGGTGATTGATAGCTGCTTGGGGAGAGAGTCAATTATCTTTAATAGTGGGTCTCCTGGTCAGTGGACAATGTTTCAGTGGAAGGTCCTATGTCCAAGAATATACAGGCAGCACAGTTTGGTTTGATGCGTTTATAAAGAAAAACAAAAAGGACACAAATTTGGGTGGGTAGAAAATGAGAAATGGATCTGGGAGGAGTTGGGGTGAATATGATCTAAATACATTGTTTGAAATGATCATTGAACTAATCTAAAATATGAAATAAATTGAAATTTAAAAAAAGGAAAAGTCTGGATTGATGCAGAAATCCAATGCTGGCATGGGGAACACAACAATCACCTTTGCCAAACTGACTTTTATTGATGCTCATGTCACATGCAAAAATTTCAAATCCACATTTCAGCCAATTGCACGTATGGTAGGATCACCAGAAAAGACCATAAGGTAGGCTGTAAAATTCCTATCAATAAAGTGACTGTAAGACTATGGGATACCATCTCTGGATAGAGTGAAACTAGGTTGGAATTCAATAATATGACATTCAGGAAAACACAGAAAGTAAACAGCATACCTAAGTAATCAGGGACCCCCCACCAAAAAAAAAAATCACAGGAGAAAAGTGTATTAGCCACAATGGAAATGGAAATTTGTAAAACTTTCAGGGTTTTAATTAAACTCCCACAGGATAGTTTTGAAGCCACACTTCGCTTTAGGGAAAACAGAAGCAATAAAAGGTCTCCAAATTGTAGTGGTGGAAAAAAAAAATCAGCTCTTTTTTTTAGAGGCTAGAAACATACATATAGTTAACACAGTAAGTAGGAGTAAAGATAAAAAAAAAAAAAAGAAAAAAAAAAAAGATTGACCTGACGTGGTAGCATACCCCTTTAATCACAGTACTCGGGACACAGAGGCAGGTATATGGTTATGAGAGTTTAGTGAGAACTTGTCTCATAAATTAAAAAAAAAAAAAAGAATCGGTATTATAAAGAAAAAGGAAAGCAGCAGAGAGGTTGATAAGCTTTTTGTGAATTCCTCAGGATAAAACTCAGGGCACTTTGCATGCTACCATGCTCTGTAGGTGACTCCCCCACTAAGCCAATCTCCAGCCCTCACCTTTCCTTCCTTACTTGATTTGGAAACGGAATCTTACTAATTTACTCACACTAACTTTGAACTCACTCTATACCCCGGCAGGCTTTGAGCTTACAATCTCCTGCCTCAGCTTCCTGAAAACTGGATTTTTTTGAAGACCAAAAAATATCAATAAATTATTCTATGGTTCATGCAAAAAGGAGGGAAAATTACACAGTGGTTGTACCAATAAAATGAGAGGGGCATCACTGGAGGCTTTGTAAAAGGTAAAAGTAAATAAGGTCATATTTTGAAAACCTTTATGATGGATGTAGTTACAGGCTGATTTGATCTGGGCAATCCCTCAACTGAGATTCCCTCAGATGACTCCAGGCTGTGTTAAGAGACGTCTGAGATAACTAGGACAAAGCCCCAGAGCATGGTGTTTAAAAGTCTTAAAGAAATAGCCTAAGAGCTCGAAGAGATGGCTCGTGGTTGAGAGCACTTAACGCTCTTGCGGAGAGGACCGGGTTTAGTTTATCATGCCCACATGGTGTCTCACAACCCCCTGTTCTAGGAACTCCCGTGATCCCTTCTGGCCTCCACGTGCTTCCAAATGCATGTGGTGGACAGGAACTCAAGCAAATGTACATAACAGCCTCCATAACAAGATAACTGAAAGAATTAGTCACTTAAACGCAGTGTTGGGTGGACGAGGTATGTGTAGGAAAATTGTAACCCTTCATGCTACATACATGAATTAAAAACTGCAAAGGTCCAAGCAGAATAAAGGACAAAAATATGTCCTGAGGCTATGTCATGTCTTAGTGTGGCACCATCAGCCACTCAAAAAGTAAAATAAAATAAAAAGAGAGAAAGTAAAACGCTTCCATGTCATCAGATTATATCTTCTCATTGAAAGACAAACCTAATAGAATTGATGAGTAAGCCACCAATGGATTCCAGAATATTTCTGAAAAGGCATTTTATCGACTTCTTCATTGATGCACACACACACACAAAAGTCCAATTTAGAACATGCAAATATATTAAGGAAGACTTACAAATGGTTAGCAAATGCATTAAAAAAAAAAAAAACAAAAAAAAAACGATTGCCCTTAATAGTCATAAGGAATGAATTCAAGCCACATGGCTGGTGTTCTGAGTCTAAAAGCAACGGTGGCGTGGGGTGGGATGGTGAGAGGGCGTGCAGCAGTTGGCACTCACACACTCTGGGTAACATTTTTGAATGCTACCACCACTTCGGAAAATATTGGATAGTTTCTTCTAAAACAAGCATATGTCCAAGAAATTAAACCATGTGTCTATCAAAAGTCCTTTTCAAGAGTATTCTGACACCTTTTTCATGTGTCTCTGAACTGGAAATGTGTCCACCAACAGTTCAGTGGTCACCTCATAAACAAACTGTAGTGTGCTGAGCAATGCAAACTAGGGAATTTTTCACGGTATAATGCAAAGAGGATTTGCATAAGCCTACTTTGAGTAAAAGAATCTTTTGCTAAAACATTGTTACTCTAGAATTATGCTTACTCAGGTTCTGCTGCACCACAGCATTATTCAGTGGTCGTATGGTGAGGTGGGGCAGAAGTAGGAATGGTTTACACCAGTATTTCTCAACCTGGGAGTCTTGGCCCCTTTGGGGGGCACAAGAGCCCTTTCACAGGACTATCAGAAAATATAGATATTTACATTATAATTCATAACAGTGTCAAAATCAGTTATGAAGTAGCAACAATTTTATGGTTGAGGCTCACCATAACATGAGGAACTATATTATGGGCGACAGGACAGGGAAGATTGAGAAGATTGGTCTATACCCTCGCAGATCTGCCAGTTCCCTTGTCAAAGCTCTTCAAATAGCCTAAACGCTGAGCCATCAGCAGTATGAACATTCTAGGTGAAAAGTTACGAACGTACAAAGAAGTTCGTACTATAGATGCTGGAGGGGTTTTATTATATTTACTTGTTTGTTTTCTGTACTCGTACAGGCACAAGCCCATATATGCCATGTTGCAGGTGCAGGGCTCCAGGCACAACCTGCAAAAGTGAACCCTCTCCTTCCACCCGCAGGGGTCCTGGGGATTGAACTCAGGGTGTTAAGCTCGGTAGCAAGCTCTTCTTAGTGAGCCATTCACTGTTTCGAAACCTGAAGTTCAGCAATGGGGTGTAGCATGCGACCTCTAAAACTTACGTGTGAAAGACTAAAAATCTCATTGACTAAATAACAAAACTATGGGAGGAGCGGGGTAGACCTGAGGATGGCAGCAGCTGTTGTTGCTCTTGGCACTAAGAGCACGCGCTGATTCCTACAGACCCTTTTCAGCTTCTGTGTGTATTTGAAACTTTTCTTAATAGAATGATAAGAAAGCAATACTTTAATCGAAACTCTCTCCTCAAAAGTGGACATATCTCAAAATGAATTATAGACTTTCGAAATTAAATATTATCTTCATTAAAGTCTTACAGTTTAACACGATCCCTTTTTTGCTTGCTTTAAGACAGATAAATATTACAATAATTGCAATTTGCCCAAAGCCTTAAATCCTCAATTATACTTTGGGACTTAGTATGTAGAATAATTTGATTGAAGAGTTTTGAACAAAATGTAACAGAAGTGAAGGAAATTATTTTAGAAACAGTGCCATCATGGAGCCCCGGGCCTGACTTGCAAGGCAGGGACACAGGACATTGTGTGTGGGATTCAGTTAAGTCTAGGTACCTGTGGAAATGCTAAGGTGTGTTTTAAATCCAAAGATATCCCTATCACGAAACATGTCTTAATTTTTCGATCATCTACTCAAAATGTAGATACCTGTGGATTTCCTTTTCAGGGTTAAAGAAAAGATACTGAAATAAAAAATGTGAAAAAATTAGAGGCTGAAAAAAAAAAAATGCTCAGCCGTCAAACTACCAGACAGGTATGACCTGAGATCCCCAGGCCTGTGTAAATGTAGAGTTCACATAGAGCAGCACATGTCTGTAACTCAAGCCCCAAGGGAGCAAAGACAGGAAGGTCCCTGGATCTCACCGGCCAGTTGTGCTATGTGGCTGGATGAACTACTGAACCCATCTGTCTGCTTTACTGTAACTGTTAACAGTAACATTGCCCTTGCAGGTAAAACATCTGACTATGGAAATGGCTCCATAACTAAAGAACCTGCCTTGAAAGTGGGAGCACCACAGTAAGGTTCCCAAAACCCACATAAGTACTGAGCGGGCAAGAAGGCATGCCTGTCATTCTAGTACTTAAAAGGCAGAGGCAGAGGAATCCATGAAGCCAGTTAGCTAGCAACACTAGCCTGCGTCAGTGAGCTCTGGGTCCAGTTGAGAGACCCTGCCTCAATGAATAAGCTAGAGAGAAACCAAAGACTCCCAATATGAACCTCAGGCTTCTGCACGCAGGCACACACCTGTACACACCTTGTATACACTTATACATGCAGACATGTATGCATGCAGACCACAGAGACACATAAAAAGGAAGTAGAATTAAAAAAAAAAAACAATCAAAAACCCTTATGTGACACAGTGCTGAACGGCCAGCTGTCTGAGACGTTGATCTGAACTTGGACTCAGTCATGTGGGAGGAGCCTCCTTATGAGAGGGCCCGGTAGACAGCTACACTGAATGCAGACAGAAATAGACCTGCAGAGCCATCACAGGTATGTCCTGCACAGCTCAGTGAGCAGTGTGCCCAGATAGGCTTCTCTTGTCCATCTTAGATTCCCACAGGGAGGTCCAGGTACCCTGATGCAAATGAACAGTGTGCTCGCCAGCTATATATAATTATCTCTCCTTCACAGTGAATGCATAAAATCCCATTTCTTTCAAGGCAACCTCTGTAGACCTCACAGAGGAAGGGATCACACTGCATTCAGCCCCGAGATGTGGAAATATTGAAAATTTATATTCCGCCCCGCTGCTGAGAATCCCCTGGGCCGCTCGGGTGCAGAATGGCTGTGCCTGGAGGAGAGCGGAGGGCAGGTGCGTAAGGCCCAGCCCGGTCGCGTTTTTGTACTGCTTCCCTGAAGGACTACAGGGGAAATATGTCTAGAGTATTTGGGTCATGAACACAACAAGCATATCACCTCATCTTTTTTTCCTCTCTGGAATTATTTTTGATGCAAACTTTGTGAAACACACAATCATAGGAATAGTGAAAAGTACACAAGGACATACCGAGCATTTGAATATGTCACTCAGCATTTCATCCCTTTGCAGGCCTTGATTGGTCACAAGACTCATAAACATGTCCTGGAAAATACCCAGCGGGTACCATCAGAGGTGGATCTGTGTGAAGCTGCTGAACGCATTAAAGATGCCAAACTCGAATGTCTCCTTGATAAGTAGTAGTTTCTGATTGGGGTCAGTTATAAGTGACACACTTTACCTAAATGCGTCAGTATTCTCAAGCCAGAAAAGGTCAGACACTATGACTCCCTTTTAGTGTAGTGGTACCCAGATTCAAGAATGCCTGGGTCCTAGCTAACCGGTCACCCCTGCATGATGCTCCCTGTGGTTATAGAGACCTTTGCTCCAGCCTTATTTCCCTGACCTCTCTAGATTCTCTCTCTAGTTAATATTAAAAGCAGCTTTTTCTCCTATGGGCTCTCCTTGACTGTGAGACGTCTTCACCATGCTGTCCTAGGAGCTGCAGCCTCCACAGCTTGCCTCAGAGCAGCTGGCAGGGGATGTCCCTTACAGCCACTCCTTTTGTTACTTTTCCAATGTTGTGACAAATGTCCTAGAATAAGTGGCTTAAAATGAGGAATGACTGTTTTGGCTCATGATTTCAGAGGTGAGTCTCTCACGGATTAACCGAACAGAGCAGGAAGCCAGGAAGTGGAGACAGAGGGTAACAAGGCTCGTCAGAGCAAGACAGCCCTTTAAGAGCATGCCTCTGGTGCTCTTACCTGTGTCCACTGCCCAGCAATGTTTTCAGTTATAAAGCTGTGGCTGGTGATGCCTCCACTGGTTAGGTCTGAACTCTGAAGAGCTCAGCTCACTCGTCTCCTACTGTTTATACATGCAATCAAGCTGGCTATCAGAATGAGCCTTACACTCACCACCCTGTCACTCACACTTGGTGTTCAGAGTGTGCTGGTGTGGCTCATGTTGAACGGTAACATCTGGGCTCCGAGGAGTGGTGGGGAGGGCTTATTCTTATACCATAAACGGCCCACTGTCACCCCTGCTCTGGCCACTGATGTACCCTCCTAAGGGACTGAGTCTGCACACACAGAGAGGCCTCAGCCTCATGTTGCCCAACAAGGAAGCTGTGGCCGGTGACTTGGCAGGGAAAACCCCAGGAGCTGGAAAGAGAATTTGTTGTCTCCACTCTTGACACAGTGGCATTGTTTTCCCTTTTGAAAACTCCATTCGAGGTAGACATGGTGGAAAAAAAAAACAAACAACAAACATGTGTGATATCTTTGGCTTTAGTCAGACAGTTGTCCCAGCTGACAGGCAAAAACATGACAGACGGTGGCCCACACCACATACATGTTTTACCAGTGTTTCTATAGCGGTGGTTGTCACTCTGCGGATGGTGACCTCTTTGGCTGTCGAGTATTAGATATCCTGCATGTTAGATATTTGCATTATGATTCATAACAGTAACAAATTAAATTATAGTTGTGAAGCAGCAACCAAATGGATGGGGTCTCCGCAACATGAGGAAATTCATTAAAGTGTCCCACCAGCATTGGGAAGGTTGAGAACCACTGCTCTAGAGGCTAAAAGGCCAAGGCACCTGTGGAACCCCTATGTGATAAGGGCTGCTTCCTGGCTCACAGATGGTGTTTTCTGGCATTTTCTCCACAAAGGAAGGGGCAAGGACACCCGTCAGAGGGCTGCACCTCCATTTCTGACCCCTTCCAACCTCTCTCTCTGGAACCGTCATACTAAAATAGGGTTCCATGTAGGAATGTTTGGAGAACACAAACATCTAGCCCTACTAACGATGGTGTCGACTCCATTTAAAGAATGGCTTTAAGTTATGAATACGTGCTCTGGCCTGAGCACTGGGCTGTCCGGGGTGCAACAACAGTCCTGAAGATGCCCCCAAACAGGGGACCACTTTTCTTTAAGATCAGCTGACTTTAGCTTTGTGAAGCTGCCCCTTGCTTCTCTTCATTGCCTTGCCACTTGGAGAGGCACTGTCACACATCCTGCTCCAGTTTTGTCTATTTGAAATCTGCCAGGTAGAGGCTCATGTTCTCTGGCAAGGGCCTGGATCCAAGGGCCCTGAATTGAAATGTCCACACTTCCACTTACCATCTTGGCAGCTTTGAGGCAAGACCTGGCCTGTGACCATACCCTTTCTTGCTCTCCTTTGTACATACTGACAACGACAGTGTGCATTTCTTTTTTTATTAATTAATTCAGTTTACATCCCAGTCATAGGCCCCTCATTCCTCTCCTCCAGTCCCACCCTCTCTCCTGCATCACCTATCTCCTATTCCTCAGAATAGGGGAGCCCCCTACCCAGACACCCCAGCTCCTCTATTCACATGAGGACTGAGTTTGTGCTCTTCCCCTGTGACGTTGTAGGAAAATCCCATCAGGGGCAGAAAGCAGGCAACATAGTCTGTTTCAGAGATATCCCCCATTCCCCTAACTAGTGGGCCACCATGAAGCCTAAGATGCCCATTGGACTTATATTTTTGAGGTCTGTGCATTGTAACGTGTCCATCCTGTACTATATGACTAAAATCGATTGATAAGTGAGTAGATACCATGTGTGTCTTTCTGGGTCTGTGTTACCTCACTCACGATGATCTTTTTCTAGTTGCATCAATTTGCCTGCAAATTTCGTGATTTCCTTGCTTTTAATGGATGAGTAGTATTCCATTGTGTAATTGTACCACAGTTTCTTTATCCGTTCTTTAGTTGAGGGACATCTAGGTTGTTTACAGTTTCTGGCTATTACAAATAAACCTGCTGTGAATATGGTTGAGCAAATGTCCTTGTTGCATGGTAGAGCACCAAACACCAATAAACCAATTTAAAAAATGGGATACAGAGCTAAACATAGAATTTTCAACAGAGGACTATCAAATGGTGGAGAAGCATTTAAAGAAATGAACAACTTCCTCAGTCATCAGGGAAATGAAAATCAAAATGACTCTGAGATTCCATCTTACACCTGTGAGAATGGCCAAGATAAAAATCTTAAATGACAGCATATGCTGGAGAGGATGTGGAGCAAGAAGAATACTCCTCCATTGCTGTTTGGAGTGCAGACTTGTACAGAAAATCAACCTGGCGCTTTCTCGGAAAACTGGGCCTAGCCATACCACAAGACCCAGCTGTATCACTCCTGGACAGTATACATTTCATAAGCCTGAGGATACATGTAGAACATTTGGACTAAATGACAATTCTCAGAAAGCCCTAGGTATTACCTTTATGGTTATAATTGTTCCTCCACAGCGTGCTTTGGTCCCTGGCACTGCGTTCTCAGTGTCTAGTCCTCATTGACATGCGCAAATGCAAGCTCATTATTTCCATGGCCACATTCATCTCTTCAACTGCGTATAAACGACACATGAGATGAAGGGTGGAATTGCTGGGTCATAGGACATGCACATTCTCACTTACCAGGGAGTGACAAATGCCTTCCAAAGTCCTTGTATCAATTTATACTCCAGCCGACTATGTATAATGTCCCCATCGCTCAGCAGCCTGGCCAGGGTTCACACCATCAGACTCCAGCGTCCATCACCCTGGAGAGCATGGAGTGGCTTCTCAGTGTAGCTCCAGGCCTATGTTTCTTGGTAGTTCATTGTGACTTATACTCCACCAGTGACTATTGCTCGTTTCTAGTTTTCATTGGCTTTTATGCTTGTGAACACACTTCTTTGAATGTCTTCAGAGCATTTGCGTTGAGTTTTCTCCAATGGATTTGGAAGGGTTCTTTTACATCACTCTCTGATGTTACATCATAGCCAACCTGTGGGTGCCAGCTATTCCAAAGATAATTTTGCCATTCAATGGATGCATTTCTTCCTCTTCCACATGGCCTTGGGATCTAGAAAAGTTCTAAATATTAATTCTTTTCATAATATTGATGTCTCTGTTCAAATTACATTTAAAATTTTATTTTGTGTATATGGAATAATTGTGCCATGGCATTTACATAGAGGCTACCCAGACAGCTTGTGGGAGTTGGTTTTCTTCTTCCATCTTCCACAGTAAGGTTTCCAGGGATTAAACTCAAATTGTGAGGCTTGCTGGCAAGTGTCTTTTCCTACTGAACGGTCTTCACGGTCCAGCTTTTCATCTTATAATTGCTTCTTGCTTCCCTGCTTAAATAATGTATATTCCCATCCCATTGCCTTTGGACTGTTTCATAATTAATTGTACTTTTAAGCTTTATCGTGTTGGGACAGAAGCTTGAATGTGATGTGACATAAACACCGGGCTATCTTTTTGGATAGGGATCTAGCTGCCTCAGCTATCACCTACCCTCTATTCATCAAGACAAGGATATGGAATTATGATCACACTCCAAGCTGCCATGAGCACACATCACATCCAGTTGTTATCATACCTCCAGGTAGAAATTACACCTATTTTCAAATATTCCAGTCATTTATTGAGTAGCACATCAGATGTTAGGATTTTAGGATACCAGTCCACTCTGAAACGACAAATCAGAAATCCTTGTGCCCACACTCCATATTACCATCACTAGGCATATCCCCAGGGTCAGAGAACCCAGTACCAAGATGGCAGACTCATGTGGGGCATGGTAGGTGCCAGGTGCAGGCTGGGAGCTGCCAAGCTACCAACCTGGGAGCTTAATCTTAAGGGAGGCGACAGTCTCAGCAAGCTTCTTACACCACGTGTGATAAATGGCTTCTCTGTTCGCTTTCAGTGAAAGCCAGTATAACTGTAGTTACGTTTAAAAAAAAAATGTTTTCATGTAGACATGCAAATGCTAATGCCCCATTAGTACAGTTCTCCTGCAGGTTCTGGTGAAGTCTGTGTAAGTAACTGTCCTATCTGAAAGCAGTTAGCATCCCATCTCTGTCTTTCAACATTTGCACATCTTAATCCTTACCCACTTGCTTCCTGTGGAGGACGTCAGCCTGTTTTCCTCACCGTAGTCTAAGAGGCAGTGCTTCTAGCGCCTTGTCATATTATACAATATCTTTTCTCGGCATACAGAGTGTTGATCTGATCTTTGTGCGCAGGGAGCTTTCTGAGAAAGGTTGTGAATGAACAGAGATTTTATGAAGTCAGTTGGTTTCATGCTTTCAATTTTTTTTTGTGGTTGTTCTCATTTTCAAACTCTGGTCTGTATGTGTTGAGCTGACTTGATGCTTATGCACTGACAAATTTGTGCTGTGGGAAGAAATCTGTTTGTGACAGGGTTATATATTTTATGTGTACCCGGGTTGAGAGCCGGGGAGATGGATCAATAAGTACTGTATATCACTCAAGTGTGATGTGGTGGTTTGAATAAAAATGACCCCCATAGTCTCATAGAGAGAGACAATATTTTTAGTGGGTGTGGCCTTGTTGAGGTAGATGTGTCACTGTTGGAAGAAGTATGAAACACTCGGGGTGGGCTTTGTGGTCTCAGATGCTCAAGCCTGGCCAGTGTGTCACATTTTCTTCCTGCTTCCTTCGAATCAAGATTGAAAACTCTCAGCTACCTCTTCATAAACATGTCTGCTGCATGCCGCCATGTGTCTTGCCATGATGACAATGGACTAAACCTCTCTACTGTAAGCCAGACCCCAATTAAATGTTTTCCTTTATAAGAGTTGCTGTGGTCATGGTGTCTCTTTACAGCAATAGAAACCCTAGCTAAAACACTTGAGGGCCTGAATTTGGATCCCTGGGCCCCATTTAAACAGCTTGACATGATAGCCCACGGCTGGGAAGGCAGAGACAGGAGGACTCCTGGGACTCTCTGGCCCACCAGCAAGGCATCCCACTGGAATCACTGGGCTCCAGGTTCAGTGAGGAGCCTTGTTTCAAAAAATAAGAGCTAGAGAATAAGGAGATATTCATCAAAGTGATGTCTTCGTAACAGGTCACAGCAGCAAAACTCACAGCAAACTACAGCTATCATTGTCTACACCAGACCAGCACAAGGACGGGTTCTCTCAGTGTGTCATCATGGATAAGGGATTGACCCCTGGAACTCCCCCTTCCTTGAGGAACTATTAACAATAATTCTTGGAGGAGTAGGTGTAATTTTATTCAGCAGTGTGGCACACTGATAAGTTGTTCATGCTTCAGAAAATTATCTCGAGGTAGTACTATTCCTAATTGTCTGAGAAAGCGCCAGATTGATTTCCATAGTGGTTGTACCAGCTGACATTCCCACCAGCAATGGAGGAGGGTTCCCCTTTCTCCACAGCCTCTCCAGCATGCATTATCTCTTGAGTTTTTTATCTTAGCCATTCTGATGGGTGTAAGGTGAAATTTCAGGGTCGTTTTGATTTGCATCTCTCTGATGGCTAGGGATGTTGAACATCTCCTTATGTGTTTCTCTGCCATTCTATATTCTTCTACAGAGAATTCTCTGTTTATCTCCATACCCTGTTTTTTAATTGGGTTACTTGAATTATTGCCTTTTAACTTCTTTAGTTCTTTATATACTCCAGATATAAACATCCTCTGTCAGATGTTGGGTTGGTGAAGATCCTTTCCCGATCTGTAGGCTGTCATTTTGTTCTAATGACAGTATCTTTTGCTTTACAGAAGCTTTTCAGTTTCATGAGGTCCCATTTATTGATTGTTGCTCTTAGGGCCTGTGCTGATGGTGTTCTCCTAGGCATATATCCAAAAGATGTTCAAGTACACAACAAGGACATTTGCTCAACCATGTTTGTAGCAGCTTTATTCGTAATAGCCAGAACCTGGAAACAACCCAGATGTCCATCAACGGAGGAACAAATACAGAAATTGTGGTACTTTTACACAATGGAATACTACTCAGCAATTAAAAACAAGGAAATCATGAATTTTGCAGGCAAATGGTGGGATCTAGAAAAAAAATCATCCTAAGTGAAGTATCCCAAAAACAGAAAGACACACATGGTTTATCCTCATTTATATATACCTATAAGATAGGATAAACATACTAAAATATGTAGGCCTAAAGAAGATAAACAAGAAAGAAGTCCAGGTGTAAGATGATCAATCCTCATCTAGAAAGACAAAGGGGATGTACATTGGAAATAGGAGAAAATAAGTAATAAGACAGTAGCCAACCACAGAAGGCACCTGAAAGACGCTACCTAGCAGTGTATCAAAGCAGATGCTGATACCCATAACCAAACCTTTGGCAGAGTATAGTGAATCATATGAAGGAAGGAGGAATTAGTATATCCTAGAGAGGACAAGATGCCCCACAAGGTCCAAATATATCTGAGCACAAGAGTCTTCTATGAGACTGTTTATCCAACCAAGGACCATGCATGCATATAACCTACAACCCCTGCTCAGACATAGCCCATGGTAGCTCAGTATCCAAGTGGGTTCCCTAGTAAGGGGGACAGGAATTGTTTCTGACGTGAACACATGAGCTTCCCCTCCTCCCTGAGGGAGGAGCAGCCTTGCTAGACCACAGATAAGGACATTGCAACCATCCTGAAGGTATCTGATAAGCTAGGGCCAGACGGAAGGAGAGGAGGACACCCCCTCTCAGTGGACTCAGAAGGGAGCAGGGAGGAGATGAGGGAGGGAGGGAAGGATTGGGAGGGAAAGAGGGAGAGGGCTACAGCTGGGATACAAGTGAATGTATAAAATTATTTAAAAATAAAAAAAATTAAAAAAAGAAAATTATCTCCCACCCATTTCACTATATTAATACATGTATGCGACTGTCAACTGATTACAAACTTTTAATAATAAAGTGGATAGTGAGTGAGGATGGCACCTGATGTTGCCTGCCTCTGGCCTCTACGTGCACCTGAACACTCACAACAAAACAAAAAAATAGGTGGATTGAGCACACCCATGCTTAGTTTAGGTTCACATTTGATTCATCATTGTGGTTTTAATTCTTGTCTGCTCTGGAAGTCGTTAACAACCTCACAGTAACTCCATGAAGATTCTTTGCACATCATCTGGAAGACGTGGAGGAGGAAAAAAAGAATTATTTTCAGCTCAGAATGGTTCAAATGCTTTTTGAAGAATGAGTGGACCTTGAGGTATCTCTGTGGAGAGGTTTTAAATTACTGTTTCAAATTCTCTAATGATTTCATCTTGAGGTAATTGGTAATTCATATTTTTCTAAAAGGTATCCATACTACCTAATTTATCAATTTCATTATATGACCCTTTGTTAAGTCCTTCTCCTGCCTTTTGTTATCTCTCTGAGGTACCCTTCTATTTCTTTCACCCTTCCTGGTGTCTGGGCCTCAGCTTGGATATCTCAACTGTCTTCTTTATTGGGAATGAATTAGCAGCAGTAAGCTCATGTCCTGAGCCCTTAATTTCAGTTGCTAATTTTTTTCTTCAATAATTTCCATTTGTATTCATTTTCTCTTGTCCTATAATAAGTTGCAACAAATGCAGTGTCTTCTAAAACACACTTATTACCATATATCTCTTCTATGCACATATCATATTTAGGGAGTACAAGGAGCTCAAGGAAATTAAGAATAGAGATGGACATTTGGGAAGTGTTGTTTTCTGCAGGGCACTCTGCCTTCTGTCCTCTGAATTTGCTTTTTGTTTCACATGCAAAATACCTTTACCCAGTTTCAGGGTCCCCAAATCCTCGTCGAGTTACCACCTTAATTCAACATCTTAAAATTCATTAGCAATGCAATCTTAGACTTCACTACATTAGTAGTCTAAAATGTGGGGTGCGGCCCTCAAAATGCATGAGGATCTTTTTATTACACGTCAAGCTTGGCCGCAAACTGCCGCTGTCACAGCAGGTTAGGAGAGCAGCCCCAAGTCTAGGGGAGCAGAGGTTTTAAAGGGGAAAAAAAAAAAACTGCAAGAGGAGAATTCCAAGCCTTGGTGTTACAGGATTGGGTAAGGACTGAGCAAGCGAGGTGACCTTTACTGCTATTGGTGGATGCCATCTGGCAGAGTTGCTAAAGGAAATAAGCACATCTATAGGAAACATCTGGCAGAGTGGCTGAGGGAAGTAAGCATATCTACAGCAGCATATGGTACAGCTTGGTGGTTACATGTTGTGTTTTTACATCCTGTGGTTTTTCCTGCAGCTAGGTGGGTGGAGGGTCATGTAGTTTTTCCTGGAATTGGGTGGGTGGAGGGTCATTCTTGGGTCACTGCCTTTTAACCTTAATTCAAAATGGAGTTTGCTTAGCCCTTACACATCATATAGTAGGAGGAGCACAGGGCAGCAGTGAGCCCAGCAGCAGATGTTATTGTGGAGTATCCCATTCAAAGGGGAGAAGGAGGGCTGGAGAGCTGTCTCAGGGTTTCAGAGCACTTTCTGCTCTTGTGGTAGACCCCAGTTTAGTTCCCAGCACCTAAATAAGGCAGTTTATGACAACCGGTAACTCTAGCTCCAGGACACCTAGTGTTTTCTTCTGAATTCTGTGAGTATTTGCACAGAATGCTGCACACACACACACACATACACACACAGAGAGAGACAGAGAGAGAACAGAATTAGATGAATCTTTTCATTTTTTAAAAAGGAGACTGTGGGAAGAAAATGACTCCCTGGGTTTTGACAATTTCTGAGTGCAGAATTCTATTAGTTTCCAATGGCTCCAGAGTATTACTCTGAGACCCATAATACTCTGAGGCCCTCATTGGGGCTCTGACCCCATGGATGGTGCTGGGAAGGTGGTGGAGTCTATTTGTGATAACAAGACATGGAGGCATCTAGCCTCTGCTTTCACACTCAAAATGGAGCCAAATACTGCATGTATAATGGAGTCTCCCCAGGAAACAGCCAGCCTGAAGTCTCTATCTCATACAATGTGGGGTGGACGTAAAGAAGAGCACAGCCTAGTCTTCAAAGAAGGTATTTGCTGTCAGATAAGCACTTTTCATTTGAGGGGCATCTGCAAGCATTCTAGGGTAGTTTGGTTAACATTCCCCTTCCACTGCTAATTTGTCTCTTTGGGGATTCTACTAATATCTTAGTTGTTGAGAAAAGATACTTCATTATGACCGGTCAGAACTTAAGTGCCCCAGTTCTGGGGGTCAGGAGAGCTCAGCTTACCTCCCCTTAGAACTGGTTTGGTCATGTGACACATCTGTACTGGTGTCTGGAAGAAGTCATTGCCTCCTGGCATGACCTCACTGTTACAGAGCAGAGGGTGGATGCTTCAGAGACCTACTGAATGCGTGACCCTGTAGCCATAGCAACAAAATAAGCAAAACAATGCAATAATAGCGAGGTCTTTGGAAACTGTAACATATCTATTTACAGTTCCTGGTAGAAGAATGGGGGACTTGAGTCACAAAACTCTCCCCTGGGATTACAGTCATTATTCTCCTCTGTCCCTCAGCTACAGGTGGTCCTGAAAGAGGCTAGAGAGTACAGATTGTATGAAGGCAGGACTCCTGGATGTTGTTTCCTGAGGCTGAAACCCTGGCAGAGGTGGGACTCTTCAATGATGCAGCTGTTTTGAATTACCATGTCCCTGAAGTACTCCCCTTACCCCATGTTCCTATAAGGATGTCCAATAAACTAATTATTCTTCAAGCTGGACTTGAATAAAAGTTTTTGGTATATTTTTGGTGCCCAATATGGTATGAATAGGCATTTGTTCTTGTCTACCCAGGAAAAGCCATCTAAACACCAGGACAAAGCATTTAGCACCAAAGTCTTGTGACCCTGAATATCTAGAAGCTATTTGAGGCTATCACGCCCATCTTTGAATTTAGACTCTGAAAAAAGTCTCCAGATAGCGGTACCCCCAAGCCACATTCTTGCCTTCTCAACTGATCCACGTCCCTATCTTCTGATGGGAACCCCTTCCCGTATATTAGCTGCAAGATATCCATAGATGCAAAGTCAAAACAATCTGAGGACTTCCTACCAGCTTTCTTTTCTTCACAGACACAGTATTCTGATGCCTATTACTCGTGGTCTCTTGTCAGATGTGTGGTCCATTTTGGTGTCCATGATAGGAGCATCAGCCTACCTCAGACCTGAACCACATCCTATCCTTTTATTTATTTATTTTTTCTTTTACGAAACTACATGTTCTATTTTACTATCTTTGTGGCTATCCCACAAGCGATGAACTGAATTTGAACTCCACAAAATTTCAAGGTAATCAATACCCCTAACTGTTTCTTAAACGCTATGTGCAAAGGCTTCGGTTACAGTGATCTCTCCTCCTATGCCACACATAGAAGCTATTTTGGGAACTTTTAAGCTTTTAGCTTCACCTTCTGTTTCGACTCCTGAGACTACAGTTGCCAGTTTGTTGAGGAGAGTGCACGTTCCACGTCTGTATAGTGTGTCTGTGAGTGTGTAAGATTCAGAGTCTTGCACACGCCAGGCAAACACTTTGCTACCCAACCCCAGATCTTGCGGGTCCTCTCTGGACCTTGGATGTCCCTTCAGGAATTACTTTTCTTACAACTGAAGTGTAACTCTCAGTGGAGGGGGGGCTGATTCTGGGTGTCTTCTAAAGCATTGCCTATTCTCATGGAAGTGTTGATTCTTCCACTGGACATAGAGCCCATCCCCTTTTCTCTGCAAAGAGAGCACAGATGAGCTAGCATTTAACTAGAATGGTGAGCCCTCAGGCATGTCTGTGAAGCTGCTTCAAGAAGAGATTGGAGGATGAGTCAGTGAACAAGGTGGGTAAGACCCTTCTGTCAGAAGTAGACACCATTCAATGGTTGGGTCCCAGATAGGGTGCAGAGATGGGGGAGGGCAAATCCTTGTTCTTTCTTCTGGAGCCAGATAGCCTTCTCTTGTTCCTGGATATCAGAACTCTAGGATCTCTGACTTGAGACCCCAAGGCTTTCCCCAGTGTTTCCTTAAGCTCTTAGATCTTTAGCCTCAAGCAGGGAGATATGGCAGGGGAGCTTGTCTAGCATCGAGACTTCTTGGGACTCAGCCTGGCTATGGTATCTCAGGTCCTCTCCTTGCAGATGCTTACTATGGGATTCAGTCTCCAGAATCAGGAGAACCAATGCCCTGCTAATCTCCATCTGGTCTTGTTTATATATTCGCCTTTTAATTGTTCTTCTGTATAACCCTAGCCCATCTATACACGTAGGATGTTGACTTGTTCATGTGATAGTGTGTGTGTCTGTGTGAAAATATGCCTATCTTCTCTTAAGGAACACAAAATCAGGTGGCAATAATTCTCTCTCAATACATGCTCTGTGTCTCCTGGTACCTCTGGCTGCTCCTACCCAACTCCCAGCTCCTTGGCAGATTATGTCTCCCTGTGTGTTTCTGGTGCTTTTCAGGTCTTCCCTTGTCTTTGTTGCTATGCTGTATCTGTACATGGGCTTGCAGTTATTCAACTTTGCTTGAGGCTAGGCAAGCTTTGTGGAAAATGTTAGTATTCATAAACTCTGGAAACTTTCTTGTTCGTTATCTTGGTATAGTCTCTTTTTTTCTCTTTCCACTTGGTTTCTGCAGCTCCCATAACCTCATTCTACTACCCAAGTCTCAAAACCTTCCTTTCACATGTGTACCAGTATCTTATAACTTCTTGATGTTTATATTTTACTTCATGGATGTTCTATTCAAGCAGCTATTGAATCAAAATGTGAACATGTGAATTTGAACATTCTTTTATTTCTACATATTGTGTGATTCATTTTGTTGTAATTCTCAGTTTTGATAGCTTCTCATTTCCTTTGTGTATTTTATTTTAAATTAATGATATTTTTAGTTGACAAATTATAATTATATATAAATGGATGGCATATATCGGGCTATTATATTACGTACAATGTGGAATGATTGCATAAAGCCAACTAACATTCATATTTCATTTACCTGTCAGTTTCTGGTATGAGACATTTGAAATTTTGCCAAGTAACAATTGCATACATTTATGAAGTACAAGATGATATTATATGCACATTGTGGAATAATTTAATTAATTAATGCACTGAGCATATCAGGCACTGAAGATTTCCTTATGGTGTCTATTCTTAGCATGAAATCTCTACGTTGCTGTGTAATTGCAGTTCTCTTGCTTTACAGCAGATCCAGGGACCTCCTTGCCTGGATGCTGACACTTTGCACTTGGCCAGCATCATGGTCCTATGAAGCCATAAAGCTAGGTAGCTAGTACGGTTCATCTTCACCATCAACTCAGATGATTTAGAATCATCACGGAGACATACATCTAGTGTATCACAAGGGTGTTTCCAGAAGGGTTTAAGTGATCAAAAGACTTACTCTGAAGGTGAACAGCAGCATGCCACAGACTGGGGGCCCAGGCTGAATATTAGTAGTGTGAGCTGAGCACTAGCATTCAGTCTTTTTCCTGATCGAAGGTGCAATGTGAGCAGCTGCCTCTCGTTCCTGCTGTCATGCCTTCCCTGCCACGATGGACTGCACCTTTAAACTGTGAGCATGCTCTGTGACACAATTGTAACCGTGGTAGGGAGGGGATTCAAGTTTTTCTGCACAGTGGCTTCTTTTATATGTCAATCTGGATGGTACAGGAACTTCCCTGCATTCTCTATTTTCCTACCTCCTGCCATGATGGCTTGTATGCTCAAACCTTAAACTCCTCCTTAAGTTTCTTCTTGTTGACTATTTGGTTATAGGAATGAGACAGTAACTAGTGCACACAGTTGCAGGTAATTGTAGAGTTGGCATGACCTAGCTGACTTGAGAGCATGGGTCATGGGTTTCTGACATTTGAGTGTGTGACTGCAGAGGCACTGTATGCCTTCCAGTTCCTGAGAAACTGAGTCACTCCTTTGGGCAGAGAAAGATTCAAGCCACCTGTGTTTCTCTGTGTTCCTTGCAAGTCAAACAATGCATGTAGAAACTTAGCTAATCAGTTAGTATTAGACATTAATCTTGTATGCCCTGTCTAGCTTGCAAATGCCATTATATCATGGGAATGGCCACTATATTCTGTTTGGATGAGTGTGTAGAAAGTCTGATTGCTTGGAATAAACTTGTCTCAGCCTCAGTCTTGCTGAGACTCCTCCAACCCCACCTGATTCATTCCCATTGACCATATCATGAGACCCTAGTTTGGTAAGCAAACACTGGCAATTCCACATTGTGGCTGATGTATGTAGAATTTTCCCAGTATGTTGTTGGAAGTCTCTTGACTTTTAGTAGATTCCTATGTTAACTATAGTTTGAATGAGAACCTTCCCCCACAGTCCCATGTGTTTAAACCTGAGCCTTAGTTGATGGAGCTGTCTGGGAAGGTTATGAAACCTTTAGGAGGTGGGGGCCCTTCAGGAGGAAGTGTGTCCAGCGGCTGGGCTTTGAGGGTTTATAACCTCGCTCTACTTCCTGTTCTTCCTTTATGCATTCTGTGTATGAATAAAAATGGTCAGCTTCCTGCTCCTGCCTCCATGCCATGCCTTCCCTGCCATCATGGATTCTTTCCTTCTGGAACCCTAATCCAAAATAAACCCTTCCTTCAGTTGACTTGGTCATGTGTGTTGTTTGTTTGTTTGGTTGGTTGTTTTGTTTTTGCTATTTTTATCACAGAGACAGAAAAGTAGGTCATACAGTAACCCTCAGACATACAGGTGTTTCCTTCTGTCACCAACGGTGTGCTCTCAGCTCCCACGCTAGGGATCCTTTGTGATTTTCATAGAAGCAAAGCCCATCTTTTGCACCCAGCCATTGCTTTGGGCTGTGTAGTTAGGTTTCCTTATTCTTTCAGACTTTAAATTCTATTACAAAAGCTATCAGATTTGTGCTTAATGGTTTTGCTAATTACGGATACACATATGCATTTTTTACAAGATAAAAGTATTATTGCTAATTTTATTCTGACTTGTTGTCTTCATTGAGCTAAGTCCCTGACTACTGTAGGTGGGTACTCTTCTGAGGAGCTCACTTTCTCTTCTTTGCTCTTCCTATTTTCACCCCACTTCTAATGGAATGCTGAATTTATAATCTGGCTGTATTTATTGTAGCAGCCCCACACCCCTTCTGTTCTAGTAGGATCATAGCAACCAAATCACTCCCTGACTGTAATAAGGCTACATATAGCCTAGGGAGAGATGCATTGGAACCCAGGAGGCCATTCTTATTGTCCTTTCTCTACCCTTCTCATCTGACTTGATTGCATAGTGGAGCACACCTCTCTGAAGTTTACAAGCTGAAGAGAAAGTGACCTTGGAATGAAGAGAGGAAACAAGGTCAAAACTACCCTGAGAGCAGCATTTCCAAGACAAGACAAGATGGCTTAAGCCTGGTCCCATACCTGCCTGAAGACCTAGACACCCTATCACCCCCTAAGCTTGGTATGAGACAAGGAGGGTGACAATACATTATAAAGAAGAAGCAATGGGAGATTTTAGTCATCCAGACACCAGGAATTTCCTTAGCATCCTCCGAGAGACTGTTGCCTGGTTCTGTTGGGTGCTAGTTGCCTTGAGCAAAAACTGCTGCTTCCTGCTTCACAACCTCTACTGGTATGCAATGGTACAGTGCTGTCCATGCCATTCTGAGAGAGGAAGATATATGTATTGTTTTTGTGTGTCATCTTGACCCAAGTTAGAGTCATCAGAGAGGAAGGAACCTCAGGTGAGGAAATGCTTTCATGAAATCCAGCTGTAGGACATTTTCCTCAATTAATGATCAATGAAGAAGGGCTCAGCCATTGGTGGGTAGTTCTAGGTTCTTTAGGAAAGCAGGCTGAGCAAGCCATGGAGAGCAAGCAAGTAATCAGCACCCTCCATGGCTTCTACATCATATCTTGCCCTCAGGAACCTGCCACATTTGAACACCTGTCATGACTTCCTTAAATAATGAAGAGCAATTTAGAAGTGTGAGCCAAATAAAGCCTTTTCTCCTCAACTTGCTTTTTGGTCGTGGTGTTGCATCACAGCAATAAACACCCGAAATAAGACAATATGTATGAATGTTTTCATACCCTATTCTTGTTTTGTCTGATACTGAACTTTAAAAAAAAGTTAAGTCTCAGATAAGCAAAGGCTTTGAAAGCACAGCAGCCTTATCAGATGTAATCTCATCACTCGGGAACTGAGGCAGGAGAATTCAGGGTTCCAGGTCACAATTTCAGGGGTACACAGAGGTAGTCTGTCTCAAAAAGAACAAGAAGTTATAGCATGCCATCCTGTCTAGACAAAGAATTTGACATACTAATCAACTGTAAACAGAGTCAAGGAAATAGAGTCAACCAGAATAGACAGGAGGACTATGGGAGGGAATGCTAACTCTGACCCAAAGCGGTTCAAATACACAGTTAATATTTGTTGTGGTTGTGGCTCCCAGCCATGTAGCATCAATAATTCTCACACTAGAATCTATTTAAGGAGCAGTATTTGAAGCTAACAAACACTGTTAAAATTTAAATTTTAGAGTATGCAGTAGAACTTGAAAGTCTGAAGGCTTAATTTTGTAAGGAATTGAGAGTGAGAGTAGATATGTTTGTCTGTGTGTTTACAAAAGTAAACAGACCACTGGGAAGTGTGGCTTTGAAGAATCTCTATGTGTACACAAGTGTGTGTGTGTGTTCATGTGTGTCTGTGTGCTTGTATGTATGTTAAGTATGTACATCTGCGTCTGTGTATGTACAACTTAGAAGCCATGCTGAAGATAACTAACTGAACCAGCACTGCAGAGACTCTCACTGTCCTAATTCACAAAAGGAAGGGACTACAAAGATAAAATGAAGACAATTAGAATAAAAAGAGCACAAGGAATTGGACCAAATGAAAGGCTTTGGCAGAACATTTGAAGGGATTAAGCTCATCACTAGAGACCTTTAAGCTGGAACAAAACCGAGTCAGTCTACTCACTAACAGACATATGGCCAAAGCAATGAGGTCTGGGAAGATTAAAAGTGAAGGTCTGGACAGATGCGTAGTGCACAAAACTCAGGGAGAGCTCAAGGGGTAATCTATACTCAGGACAGAGTAAAATCAGAGCGAAGAAACATTGAACAGGACAAAATGGACGGTGACTTATTGACAAAGTGTTCATTTCAATGCATGGAGATGACAGCTGAGACCCTTCCTGGGCCAAACAATGGAGAATCAAACCAGAGAGAGAAAAGGCAGGTCGAAATAGAGAGAGAATGTGTTATGTGCCCATAAGAGCTGAACAGTTACTCTCTATCCTTTGACAGATAGAGTAGGTAAAATAATAAAGTTATAGTTGCAGCTTTTGGCATGTGCAGATGTTAGTTACTGTGAAGCACTACAACTCACTGCTACAGAAGAGACTCTACCATAATATTCTGGGGGAATGGAATTATTTTTTAAAACTCAAAGTTAACTCTGACTTAGAGAAACCACAAGTAGTATAGGGTATATCTTGTGGTCATTGGTATTATTGCAAACAGCCATTTGCATGCATTGAATGTATATTGAAAACCAAATTTATAGAGTAGCTTCCATGTTTGGAACAGAGAATGAAACAACCCACAGAGGTATAAAGAAAAACAAAAACTTTATCCGAATGTTTGCATGCTAGTACAGCAAGATGCAAAGTGATAAATATACATTGTGTGAGAACCAGAGGGGTGGGAAAATACTGGGGTAGGGAAGTGGAGTGGTGAGAGCTTCAGAGACTGGAACACTTTGCAAGCTGGTTGGGAAGTTGACATTGGAACAAGCAAGTAAAGAACTTGAAGAAGCATAGAACCTACCTAGAATGACACATGCCCAGAAAAGAATGGGGAACATGTGTGGCGGAGGCATGGTTAGTATGTGGAGTTACAGTGGTAGAGAGATATCAACTGCCCTTGACCATTCCTATTCCATGATGGACTCTGCTTTGGCTGAGTAAGATGGGATCCATTAGATGAGGTTGGAGAATAAAGTCCCAAAGGCCTCGTGGAAAACTCATCAATTAAGACTGTGACCCAAAACATTCTGTTGTAAAATACCCTCCCAGCATCCCTGCTTGTGAACATGTAAGGAACAGAGCATGCTGGGAGAAGCCCTTGTTGTGCAAATGGCCCATATGTACAGGTGAAAACCTTTGACCTTCCAGCCTTCCTTCCTATTGCAGCAAAAATCCTCCCCTGAAAGTGTGTTCTTTCTTGACTGTCTCTGACTCTGTTACCATCTGTGTAGCCCTGTCCATTTCCTTGTGTCAGGCAACAAGAACCTAACAATCATGGTCGCTGCTCACTGAACCCCAACATCCTCCAATATCTTGCAGATTGATGTGCATGTGCCACCTAAAAAAACAAAAACAGCTATAATTCACCCTTGACTCCTTCTCTCTCCCTCTAGTTACTGCCTCAGTTTCCCAGCATACCACCCTGTCTATCTCCATCTTTGCCCCTCATGTTTTCCTCTACTCATTGCAGTCTTGCTTCTGCTTACGACTCTCTGCTGGCATGGACAAGACTCCTTGTCTTTAAGTGTGTGTGTGTGTGTGTGTGTGTGTGTGTGTGTGTGTGTGTGTGTGGAACTGTGCATATGTGTGTGTGGACACATCTTTCTAAGTAGCATTCAGTGTGGTTGACTCCCCTACATTTTAACACCAAATCTCCAGGTTTCCAGAATACCCCAATGTTCTTATCTCTCCCCAGTCACAGATTCTTCTTGACTGGGCTCTCAGCCCACTGGCCTTCAGGACTTCGTTCTGGGCTTCCTACTGTACAAGGATCCTGAGTTCCCCCTCAGCCACTGGCCTTTAGGAAGAACAGACCCAACTGCTCTATCATATTAGACTGTTAGTTCCAAACTCCACTATCAGAATCTCCCATGCAGAACCCCAGAGTCTTTGTGATCCCTACTTAACCCTGTGGTATGCAGTCGTCCAGCTGACTGCATATTGCTTCCTTCCACTCCTTCCTGTGCCTTGTCTGACTATCATCACCATGCCCATATTGGCAGTTCCTGGACCCCATGACCTCCACTTTTGTCTCAATTTAGCCCCTCCTTTCACCTCTCTCTGTGGCAGCACCAGTCTCCTCTCGGGCTCCTGCTCTCTGCACAAATGAAGAACCAGGCCCTGCTGCATGGCAGGGGTACAACGTGGGTGCTATGAGGTCCCTCTGGGTCCTAACTGTGGCTTGTGAGGATGAGAAGTCACTGCTGCCTGCGGTGCTGTCTGGAGAGGAGACAGGCTTGCAGCATGTTAGGCCAATCAGGCTTGGCCTAAAGTCAAATTGGATCAGGAACAGAAAGTGGGAAGAGCATCCTGGAATTAAATGCTGTTTAGGTCGTGTCTCCAGTGCCAGGAAAGAGCTGGCTTCAAGACGGAGCAGAGAGTAGTTTTCACCAAATAAACGATGGGAATGTCATCCCCGGAGACATTTAAAAATCTCCTTGGCATCTGGTTTTAATTACTCTATCTGTTCATTATCATCCCCAAGACAGCACTTCTAAAAATTCCAGGATATAATTTCTATTCTTTCACTCAACAAACATTTGCTAAACGTTTACACTGTAGGGGGAACGCTGCAAGGAACTTGGGAGGATGGAGAGGCGTTAGTTCGATGCTGGTGAGACATGCTTGGGAAAACTCACATGCCTGGGGACTCAGAAGAGCCTTAGAACATCAGCTTTAAGAAGTCCTAGAGGCCCCACCTGGACCAGTATCCCTCCTGTCACCAAAGCCCAATGTGATTTTTTTTTGTGTGTGTGAAAGTCACTGTTCACTCCTGTCTGGTCATCACTATATCTGCCATGCTCCATCAGGCTGGAAGCTGGCATGAGGGACTGTCAGGGATCAGGAGGTAGTAAAATGGTATAGGGCTCCCAGCCTGGGCCTGGATTGCTGAGTGATAGCTGTCTTGGTAGAGAAACTTGAAGCAGAAGGCAGATCCTTTGCCTCAGTCTCCCTGAAACCAAGGCCAGGGTTGTCTAAACAGGATTTTACATGGAGAGATTTTTTCACAATAAGACCTGCTCGGGAGAGAGAGAGCGAGGTTTGTGAAAAGGAGGAGAGAGAACTCTGCATTTCACTAATTAGATCATAACGTCTTCATCCAAAGATCCCAGGGAAGCAGCTATCAGATTGAAGCTATGGAAATGTCCAGCCAGTAGGTAGAACTTGCTAAGCTTTGTTTAGCTCAGCACTCCCTTCCCCAAGGGATTTCCTGTGGGCTATTGCGTGGTTACCTGTGGATTACTGTGTAGTTTCTTAAGGATTCCTGTGGCTCACCCTGTAGCTTCCTGAGGATAACCTGTGTGGTCTTCTGTGAATACTCATACTGTCAATTCCTGGTGTGATCTCTTATCAGTCTTTACATAGTCTCCTGTGGGTCTCACCTGTTGTCTTCTGTGGTCCCCTGAGTGGTCTCCTTTGGCCTGGGAGAGCAGCTCTCACCTGGAGAAGGTCTTACCATGTGTTCATGAGAAAACAGCCCAGAAATATACCCGAAAATTTAAGAGAGCAAACAAACAAGAGTATCTGGAGAAATGGTCCTGGTGGGAGGAACGTTTCAGTGAGAACAGAGAAACAGTGAACCAGGCATGATGCTCTTGACTAAAAGTTGCATGATGCCTTTGGCTGAATGCTGGGGAGAATGGGTTCTGACTAGGGTCCCCACTTACATTCCTCACCCCTGCTCCACAGGGGTGCTGAGGGTAGTAGGATTGCTTCCTACCACTTGGAAGAGAGATGGCCAGTTTCTCTGCCTTTTATGAAAATGGTCTGGAGACAAACCAAGAATTAAAAATAGGATCAGAGGATATGCCCCTCTAAGATGGGACATGAAGGAGTACAGTAGCCCAAAAACTCCAAAGGAGAAAGAGAGCCACTGTAAGTAAGCAGGAAAGAGTGGTCAGGAAGATGGAAACTAAAAAACAAAACAAACAAACAAACAAACAAAAAACAAAGGGAAATAACAAGAAAATAAAGACTGTCACTCAAAGTAAGAACACAACTGACCAGCTATTGGCCAGTCTGAGCTCAGGGACAGGGTGGCAGAAACCTGCAAAGCTGAGAAGCAAAAAGGAAGCAGACAAGTAAGGGTCTAAGCACCTAAGGGTCACATGACAGCCTCAAAGGCGGTCTGGGTCTATCTGCTTTCTTTGGGTGGCAGAACTATTTCTGGAGAATTGCAAGCCCAAGGTCAAGATGGCAGTGAACTCTGTCAGTAGAAGGTTTGTTGCTTCACCCATGGGCACCTTCTTCCTCACAGGTAGAAACATGAGCTCTCTCTCTTTCTTTCTTTCTTTCTTTCTTTCTCTCTCTCTCTCTCTCTCTCTCTCTCTCTCTCTCTCTCTCACACACACACACACACACACACACACACACACCTTTGGCCTTCTGACCTCATTAAACCAAATCCTCAAAGTCCCACCCTCAATACCTCCTCAACATTCACATCAAAAGAAATCACCCTGAGGACTTGGTACCGTTGTGGAATCTGAGGGAGGCACAAACATTAGCAGCATGGCAAGGTGTCACCTGTGTGTACTAGAAAGTAAAACAGAGTGAGGAGAAGACAACTAAAGTAATCACTGAGCTTCTAAACTGCAGACCTAGGAAGCTTACCAAACAGAAAGTGGCATTGACAAGAGAAAAGAATTAGACCTGGGCTCATCACATTCATCTTATATTCAGGACCAGGAAGCCAGTGATAAAGAGATAAGCTCGGAGGAAGCCCCTTTCCTGTGTGAGAGAACAATACGAACCTCTGTAGGCTTCTCTTCAAAATTTGACATGGCAGGAGGAGAGGAAAATAAACATCAACATTCTATTATCAGTGAAATTATCCTTCTAAGAAAATATGATGGACTATTATTCAGACATAAAGGGAAAAAAAAAGTAAGCTACCCAATTATAGAAAAATGGATGAAACAACAGGAAATTATGTTAAGTGAAGGAAGCCAGACACAGAAAGTTGAACATCATCATTTTCATTCATAAGTGAGGGCTAAAACAATATAACAAAAGAAAAAAGAACAAACAATTAAAACATAATAAGGTGTCAAAGGCCCAGTGTTAGGTAAAAGCACTTGCTGCAACCTGAGGATCTGAATTTGGATCCTAGGATGCACCCCACCCTCACATAAGAAAAAAAGCCAGGTGTGACTGTGTGCCTCTAACCCTGCACTGTGCAGAAAAGAGACATGGGGGATTGCTGGGGCTTGCTGGTCAACAGCCTACTTCTACATTTAGTGAGAGACCATGTCTAGGGAATAAGATGGAGAGTGATTAAAAAGGACACTCAGAGTCCTCCTCTGACCTTGGCATACCTGTACAAATCCACACATCCACCCGTGTTAGCAAGTACATACAAATTTCCCTCTCCCTCTCCATCTCCCTCTCTCCCCTCTTCCTGTCTCTCTGTCTCACACAGCTACAAACATGGTATCTATTAACACACACACACACACACACACACACACACACACACATATATAACACTTTAAATGTGAATGGTCTAAATATGCGAAGTAAAACACAGAGATTACCAAAGTAGATTAAAACAAGACCTAAGTACATGTTTTCCCACTCAGGCCCTAATTAACATATAAAGACTCTGTTAAAAGTGAAGAGCCGGTGCCGCTAATTAAAGGAAGGCTGGAACAGCTGTACAAATACTGACAAAGCTGACTCCTAAACAAGAACAGTTACCAGGCTGGGGAAGGTACTACATAATGATAAAAGAGTCAATTTTCCAGGAAGACACAGCAATTTTAAAAGTATATGTACCCAGTGGAGTGTCAAAACACTCCAGGCAACACAGGAAAGAAGCAAGGGGCAAAACTTCTATCACACTGGAAGACTTCACCGCCCCTCTGTCAGCAATGGATAGATCAAGCAGGCAGAAAATCACTAAGGGGACAGCTGACCTGAGCAGCGCCATCAATCAGCTACATCTCATTGACATTTACAGAACACTCTATCTAGCAGCAGAACACAGTCCTCTCAAGTTCAAGAGCACATTCACCAAAAGAGGCTGCATTTGAGGACACGGGTTGGGTGGGAGGGAATCTCCACAAATTTGAATGGTGAAAAGGGAGGGGAAACAGCTCAGCTAGTGAACTGGTTACCAGGCAAGCATGGAAACCCAAGTTTGTATCCTCAGGTTTGGAACACAAGTAAAATAGGGGCATGGCAGGGTGCTCCTGTCATCCTAGCCCTGGAGAGGTGGGGACAGGAGGTCACTGGGGCTCACTGGCCATGCAGTCCTTTCCAGTTGGTAAGATATGGGATCAGTGACAGACCCTGTCTCAAAACACAGCATGGGGAGTGAAAAGAAAACACCCGTTACTGATCCTTAGCCTCATGCAGGTACACACATGGTTACACAGGTGCTGTGCATCCTAACATGCACATACACATTCACACACACAACACACACATACCTGTGTTTGTATGCATACGCATGTATATATACATACACATACACGTGTGTTATGCAAATATATATGTCAATACGTATATACATGTATATGCATATGTATGTATATATGTATATACATAATAGAATATATATTAACCAGTGGAAAAATCAATGTTTATTCTTAGAATACTGAAAGTGATAGAAAGGCAGCTGTAGAACACTCCAGTGCAACAATACAGGCATTGCACGTCCAAAGAATGCCTGGATTGAAGAAGGAAATACAGGAGAAACGTACAGGGGTTCTAAACTAAATACAAATCATAGGATATTAAAAGTTGCACAGGGTAATAAAATTAATGATTAAAAACAAGTTGATAAAGTAAATTCATATCAGAGAATTAGAAGAGACACAAAATAAATAATACAAAATTCCCTAGTCAGAGTCCCGGAAAAGGAGTAGGGTTTAGGCCAAAATAAAAAATAATAATAAATAAATAAATAAATAAATAAATAAATAAATAAATAAATAAGGACAAATAGAACAGAAATTAATAAAACTGAGCCAGGAAAATATGTGAAAAATCAACAAAATTCAAGTTGATCCTTTGAAAGATATTATAATGCTAATAGGCTTCTATTTAGGAAAATCAAGAAAGAAGATAAAATATCAATGTCATAAATTAAATAGAGGCCATCACTGTGGATCACCACACAAATAGGAAGGTCTCCAGTAACATATATAGTAAAAGGATGGAAGTGAAGAAGTATAAAGAAGCCTGCCCCCAAAGCCAAAACAAAACAAAATGAAACAAAAGCCCACAAAACAGAAAAAAAAAAAAACAAAAACAAAAAACACTGAATTTGTTTTGTGTTGGCCAGTTACTCCTGGTTCTGGGGCCTGTCCTAGAGTGTGGTTGGTATACCAGGGTGCTTGTTTGTTTGTTTTGATGGGATTTTTTTCTGAGAATGTGATGGAGAGAAGGAGGAGTATAAAATGAACTTTTATTTGCCTGGCTCAATTATTGTCTCTGAGGTTTACTGCCTCCCTCTGCTAACCTAGGCCTAGTCCTGGAAACTTCTAGCCTCCATACAATCTAACCTAGGCCTAGAATGTTTTCAGTCTCTGAGACTTACTGCTCAATAAGCTCACCCTTTCTTGTCATTATTAAGTTCTAGGCTGCCTGGTTCAGCTCAGCTGTTCTGGCTCATACTCCTCTCCCAGCTGACTTATTCAATCTGGTTTTTCTCTCAGCCTCTGAATTGCTCTGCTTGGCCTCAAACTAACTCAAGAAATCTGTTCTAATCTCCTGGTTCCTGGTTCCTTCTCATTCTCTAGTTCATTTGGTCTCTCTATTATTGTCCAGGTTAAAAAAAAAAAAAAAACAACGCCTTTTCTTTCTTTCATTGCCCCTTAAGCAGCTTCCCTTTCTTCTCCCTTCTCATGAAAGTTGGGCATATGTTATTCTGTCAAGTCTTTCTCTGATTTGTCATTATTTTGGCCACTCAATTAGACATCACTTTCAAACATGGGTGCTCCCTTCTATAAAATATCTTTATCTTCACTGTTTGGGATGAAAGGCATATATCACCAGTCCTGGACCTAAGCTCTTCTTTACCTGAAACGTGCTCTATACCAGGCTGGCCCTGAACTCAGATCTGCTTGCCTTTGTCTCCTGGATTAAAAACATGTTTGTATTTCAGCTGGATCACAAAGACATAGAAAGTCCTTGGATGTGATCTTTTGCAAGAAAAGCCATATTCTAAAATAAAATTCCTCTACAGGGGAGAGAGAGGACAAAGTTGGGTATACAGGGTGGTGGAAAGGATCTTGGAGGAAGTTGGGGAGGAGAAATCACTAAATCACAGCCTTTCAGTAACAGCAAACTGAAGACAGCAAAGAGAACCACAGAGGAAAGTAACTCACAAGAATTCCTCAACTATGCGCTAGAGAGAGGACACAGTGGTTAACATCACTCATTGCCCTTGCAGAAGACTAGAGTTTGATTCCCAGTACCCATGTCAATTGGCTCACAATTGTTTTTTACTCCAGGGGATCCAATGCTATCTTCTGGTCTCTAAAGGCATGTGTGAAAAAAATTACATAAAAATAAGGCTATGTCCATAAAATTGATATTTAGCTAAAACAAATCAAGTTTTAAAAGGTAAACCATCCAAATTTACACCAGCAGTGAAAGATTACTTGAATATGTTTAAATAGACATCTATAGTAAGTGAATTAAAAAAAAACCAAATCATTAATTAATTCAATAAGCTGACAACAATAGAAAAAAAAAACAAAACAAAATCTAAAATGATTTCATTGGTCCCCTCTACCAACCACTTAATTAAAACCTGGCACCAATTAATTAGAGGAACAGAAAGAGAGAGGAGCTTGAATGCATTTTCTGAGGACAGCCTTTCAGTAACAGCAAACCAGAAGACATAGCAAAAAGAACTACAGAGTATCTGACAAGAATTCCTCAACTATGGGCTAGATATGGCACAGTGGTTAACATCACTTATTGTCTTTGCAGAAGTCTAGACTTTGAGTCTCAGTACCCATGTCAATTGGCTTACAACTGCCTGTTACTCCAGGGGATCCAGGACTATTTTCTGCTCTCTAAAGGCAGCTGCACTTAGGTGTACTTAAATACGCACACACGCATGAGAGAGAAAGAGAAAGAGAGAGAGAGAGAGAAATAAAAAAGTAAATCTTAAAAAATATTTTCTCAGAAAAATTATATTTGGTCAAATCCGGCCACATGTAACAATAACTACACACAATAAGCTCAGTGGAACTTGCTGTAGCATGAAAGAGCAACTCAGTATCAACAATCAACCAAAAAAATTGTACTGTATCTACTGTCAAGAGGAGATGCTCATCAAATCCAGCATCAGTCATGAGAGAAATCTGCAGAAACTGGGACTGGAGAGAAGCCGCCTTGGTAAGGACACCTTTTTAAGAAGCATGGTGGAGATAAGGGAGGGAGGGTGGGATTGGGAGGGAATGAGGGAGTGGGATACAGCTGGGATACAGAGTTAATAAAATGTAACTGATAAGAAAAAAAATAAAATTAAAAAAAAAAAAGAAACGTGTTTGGGACATTTAACCCAAATGTACCTTTGCAAATTTCTTTTAGCCATAATGTTCAAAAGTAAACTAAGAAAACTGGTTTATTAAATAAAAAAAATAATAATGCAGCTTACGTCACAGCTTATGATGAGAGATGGAACCTTTCTCCAGGGCACTGGCAAGCACCCTCTTTACCACACAAAACCCTAATTATTGCATTAAAGAAAGGAAAGAACATGCATTTGGAAAAAAAAAAACACTCCCCCAAATCAAATAACTCTAAAAATAATAAGCATTTATAGCAAGGACGTGGAGGAGGAGAATAATACACAAAAGACAGTTGCTCTCCTGTGTACCAACAGCAGACAGGTTTAATTTGAGGTTTTAAAGCAGTAGCATGGATACATGAAGTATTTAGAGATTTATCTAATCACTAATGAAAAAAATTACATGAAGGACACTAAAACAGCTGAATAATTGGAGTGACAGCTTGTTCTCATGGGTCAAAAAACTTTACATTGTTTGGATGCTGATTTCTCTCACATTTCACCCACTCTACAGACTCGATCTAAATCAAGATCCAGAAATGTATTGTGTAGATATTGATGAACTGATTATAAAGTTATATGACAAGACCATAGAAATTGTGACACCGGGACACTGAAAGAGAGGGAGAGAGCTGAGGTTTCGTGTTGGTTGCTTTCAAGAGTTTAAAGCCACAATAATCAAGAAAGTGTTGTGTTGACAAAAGCATGGACACAGATCAATGAAATAGGTGGAGAGCCCACACAAGCGCAGCCCATCAATCTTTGACAAAAGGACAAAGGCAATTTGGTATAGAAAAAAAAAATCTTTTCAAGAAATTCCGCTGTAGCAACTGGCTCTCCATATTTTAAAAACATAAGTCTGGACACAGGCCTTAAACCTTTTGCAAATAGTAGCTCAATAGAAGCAATGGAGCTAAAAAAAAAAAAAAAGAAAAAGAAAATGAAAACTGAGAAGCTGAATGAAGAAAAATATCCAATGGCACAGAAGAGAGAAAATACCCTTATGAAAGTTACATGTGATATTGGCTTTAGCCAGGCAGCCTTAGGAACCAACATGAATGCCCCTTAGTAAAGACTGTGCTGGTCAGCTTCCTGTCATGGTCAACATATTCCTGAGAAACTTGAGATAGGAAGGGTCTGTTCTGCCTGACACTTTCAATCCAGTGTCAGGGAACGTGCAAGGAAGCATCATGGAGGCCAGGGAAGAGACAGAGGAGTAGGGAGAGGGAGGAGGGAGGATGCTTGCATTAGCCAGTGTCCAGCTAATGAGGCTAGCTGGTGTCCATATTCAGGGCATTCAGGTCAGGTCTTACCTATTCTGTCCATCAGAGTCTCTACAGATCCCCCTACAAACATTGCCAGACTATGCTTACAGATCTCACAGGTACTTCAGAATGCAATCAAGTCGACAACCAGGATTAACCACTACAAAAGCATGTATAAGTTTGTCCTAAAATTCAAAACACCTAGTCTATGAAGGGTCACGTTAAGACAAGCAGTGAGCAGAGGCAATATGCTGTACAAGGAAAAACTGACAAAGATGTATTTCCAAAATTTGAAAGGATCAACTCCCAAAGCCACAGTAAGAAAACAAGAAGCCCAATTAGGAAACAGTAACTGAGCAGGTGCTTCATGAAAGGAAGAATTTGCAGGGTAAATATGCGGGGAAGAAACGTGTAGACTGTGGACACTAGAAACTTCTGAACTGAAACAACAGTGTTATCTGCATTGCAAGTGATAAAACTTCTAGAATAAGTAAATGATGGAAGGACCTTAAAGCCATCACAGGATACACCAAGACCAAGTTCTCAGCACAGTGAAAACTTGCCCCAGAGAGACAAAGGGCAGGGTATAAGAGACAAAGACTGGAGATAGAAGATGAGGGAGAAGAGAAAGGGAACAAAGGAGAGGAAAGGGAAATTTGTCCCAAAGGGACAAAAGACTGCCTCTGGGTAGAGAGGAGACAGACATGGCCCATAGGCAAATGGTGATTTACAAAGGGAAAAGGGAAAACACCATGTTAGGATAAGGTGTTTAATTTTGATTGGACAGGTTAATTAGGATAGCCAAAGGGGACTTTCGATTGCTGTACTTCAATACTTTGATAACTGGACCTTGGTAGTCAGCCTCAGCCTCAGAAGCAGCAAGTGGCCAAATAAGGGAATAGACCTTGGTGGCTAGCTTTAGAAATGTAATCTAATGGGTTTCAGCAAGGCAGAGGGAATAGGGGAGGAAGGTAAAAGGCAAAAACCTGTCAGCAACATATTGTCATGCTCGGACCTGTATTTGCCATGCTCAGGCCTGCTAGATCTCTTCAAAAGACAATATCAGCTTCTGCCTATGAGTGGAGCAATAGTTCATGCTGGCTCTTGGGTAGAGACTTGGGAGGGCAGTTTGGAAACCATGTTCAGAACAGTCTAATAATGCCCAGTAAACATTTTCCAGGCATTGCCTGGTTTTGAAATCTTGCCTGTAATCAAACAAGCAAGCAAACAAAATCCTTCATGCAAAACTTTATTCACACATCTTTATTCACACATATCAAGAACCAGGCATGAGCAAGATGGACTTCAATGAGCAAACTGATGAAGACAACACGGATCCTCAGTTGAGCATCATCTTGCTCATGAACCCAAGTGCACATGGCTAAGCAGGAAGTGAGTCTGAAGGAGTTCCTCCACCCCGAGAGACTCTGATTGTGTGGCAGTTTGAAAAGATCAAAACCACAGAAACAGCCAGCCCTTCAGTAGTTGGCACAGGTTGAGAGAGAGAGCAAAAGGGTGAGGGCCTTTGGATGGTGCCCACCATTGTGATACAGGGACAGTGACATACAATTGCGTTTCTTAAAGCCCAAAGAACTTCACGGTACAGAGGCTAGCCTGGCTGTACACACATGCATTTACAAGGATGGCACCACCTGATTCAAGCAAGGGAGGGGAGAGGAAGAAGCTGACGTTGGTGCCTCTGGAGCGAAGGGAGCTAGAGGCTGAAGACAGAAGTGGCTGTAGACAGTTACCATGCTCTAGCGGGTAGTTATTTCCCACAGGAGTGTGAGTCAGCAATTCCACCTCATGTGGACACTGGAAACAGAGCAATTAAGGAAAGGGTCTCGCTGCTGGAGAAAGTGAAGGTTCGCAAAGGCAGCAGGCTTAAGAGTCAGAGGGGTAGGTAGTGAATTCTTGGTGAGTTGAACGTGCACGGAGAAGTCACAGATGGAATATTTGCACATAATGTGTTTATACACGGCAGGTGAGGGCATGTGCATCTCTGAGCTATTCCAGCAGTGGCAGTCCACGGTAACCAATGAACGACCTCATTCCCACCACACTAATCTGTGAGATGCTAACAGGGAAAGGAGGTGTGAGCTTGGCTGAAGCCAGGCACTTCATTACATGTTTGGTTTTTTTGTTTGTCTGTTGTTGTTTTTTTAATATTACATTATCTTGAGTAGAAAGTGTATTTTAAAATGGGTTAAAGACCATCCTAGGGGAGAAAACTGGAAAATCAAATATGAGAGGAGCTGAAAGAAAACCACCCAGATCTGACGAGATTCTTTATACACACTCCGCTTTAGGACTCATCCTTCTTCTGTTACCAGTGATGGGAAGATGATGGCTCCTTGATGCTATTTTAGTAGTTAACCCTCAGTGTGATTGACTGAGACTTAACAATGCTTTGGTAGATCACTCTCTAGCCTTGCATTCATTTTCAAATGATACTTTTATCTGTCTGTTGTAAATACCATATTGATCTGGGGGTGAGAAGGATTATAAAGCAGCCAGCACTTGCTAAGCATTCGTAACAAACTAAAATAAATCTATGTTCTTATATGGATTAAAACATTGCTTCCCTGCTTAGATAATTACATGGATATTCTGCAAACCCCATTCAGAATCACTTATCCCCAATATAAACAAATCATATTAGTCTGTTTTATTTTATGCTACAAAATCTATTATTCTGTAGTGTGTTATTATACCGAAATGACTAAGGATATTTATGAAATTGTAACCTTTAGCCCTGGCAGTGTAATTGGTAGAATATTCCTACTAAGAATCTTAAGGGCTCTTTTCAACCTGCACAGTCCAAAATTATAAGGCTAGGTAACTGGAGATTAGAAGTTTGGGTCTGGAGGTTATAACGTCTAGAACAAGCATGCATGTCCTGGAAGAAAAAGAAAAGTAAATTTACAAGAGAATGGAAAAAAAAATCCTCCTTGAAAAAGGTCCCTAGGATTATTTCACAGATGCACAAACCATGGGAAGCCTCAGTCATCTGGGGAGGATGAAGACACTTGAGAGGAAGGTCATCTGCCCGTTGTTGTGTGGGGGCAGCTTTTAAGTCTAGAAATGGCAGATTAGCTAAGGAGGATGGAGGAGAGGAGCAATGACCTCCTGAGCAGAGTCTGTAATGTGAGGCCTGCCTTTGGTGGTACCCTGAGCCTGCACAAAGGAGAACTTAAGTCACGGTACAGCAAGAGTTGGTAGGAGATCTGCCTGTCTATCATTTACCTCTATGTCTGTCTGTCTCTATCTATTTCTGTGTATCTATCTATCTATCTATCTATCTATCCACCTATCATGTATCTCTCTATCTCTTACCCTCCATCCTTCCCTCTTTCTTCCAACCCCTAAAGTCCTTTCTCCCTGCTGAGCTCTCAGAGAAAGGTGTTATTAGTTGTTTTCTCTTTGCTGTGACAACTAATGCAGGGAGGATTCTATTTCTATGGGCCATACTTTCAAAAGGAGAAGTCATGAAGAGACATGGAACTGGGAGCTTAAGGCAGCTTTTCATATTGAGTGCACATTCATGAAACAGCTAGAGAAATAAATGTTGGTGCTTAGCTCACTTCCTCCTTTTCATGCAATCTGAGATTCCAGCCAATAGCATGACACTTCCCACCTGTAGGATAGGTTGTTCAACTCCAGTTAACCCAGTCTTAAGCTTCTGTCTTAGACACACCCAGAGATCTATTTCCACGATAGTCTACAAGCCTGTCAATCTGACAATCAAGAGTCAATATTATAACCCTCTAAAACAGCAGTTCTCAACCCATGGGTCACATCACCTGTGGGTGTCAAAGAACCATTTCACGGGGGTCATATACCAGATATCCTGAAAGCAGATATTTACATTATGATTCATAACAGTAACAAAATTAGTTATGAGGTAGCAACGAAATAATTTTATGGTTGGGGATCACCACAACATGATGAACTCTATTAAAAGTCACAGCATTAAGAAGCACTGGTCTAAAGCGTAGGAAAGTACAGCCATACCAACTTCTGGAAGTACTGGTGGCATAAGCCATTCGGGTGCCATAGGACACGAACCCTGAGGCACCCAGGTCCAGGTGCCAGAAGGTAACTGGCTGTAAATCAAGAGAGGCCCAGACTGGAAGTGTTGGCTTAGCACATTTTCTTGGTTCCATCTCCCTCCTAGAGATCTTGCCCTTGCCACTGAAACAATCAACACGGAAATCTCAGAGGGCGACTCTTGTAATGAACCTTCTCTTTTCTGGAAGTAAGGAATGAGTTTTCTCTACAGTAGGCCTTCCCCTACAGTCAACCAGCTGTCGGGAAGGCTTGATGGCTGGTAAGTGTTATGAAGACACATGCAGCCATACCAAGCCACTCACCAGAGCCCCCGACTGCTTAAAGACCAGCTCGAGTTCTTATTAATGAGATTGTAGGTTCTTGTTTTTCTGTATCATGCAAACAGAAACAAGCATGACCCTCCCATGTCACAGCCAGAAGAAGAAATTCCTCCATGCCCATCTTACTTCAATGCAGTTTCTAAGAAGGCGACTCAGACACCATGAGCAGCCATACCGACACTGCGAGCAGATTATAGACACAATCCTGGAGGGCTGACCTGAAAGAAGAGGAAAAAGAGTCTTCTGTGGCTCAAGGAGATGACAAGATCCAATTCTGTCCTTTTCTAAAGCATCATGAACCAAGGTGAGCGAGAGCAAAGCCACTGTGCTCAGGGCAATGTGCCTGGGGAGTAGATACTTGAAGGTTCAGGGGTTACGGGGTGCGAATGACCTGGGGATAGCCCCTGATGGGAGCATCAATAAGGGAAGAAAGGGAAAATATCAGCATTTACTCTCCTCCCTCTTGGGTCCCACAATGCAGCCAGGCCTTTGGCCTTCCTCCTGTTTTCTTGGTGTAAGAAACCAACCAGAGCAGCTCATTTTCAGTATGAGGTGTACTTAGATCTCATCAGAGAACCACTGACCATCAGAAGCCACTAGGCCCCTCCTCCCTGGCTGGCTGTTCCTGCCTGCTTGTGTGGGTGCTGTCAGTTAATCCTAGGGTTGAAAACCAACAGCCAGCCTGTCACATGAACAAGCGCACACATCAGAAAAGAAGGGAATGTGCATCCACAGGGTATACATTAGATAAAGCTTTGTGTCCTAAACCAATGAGGCAGGAGATTTGGGAAGGGAAAAGTGCTAGGTATAGAACATTGGATCTCAACGAAATAAGTGAAATGGAATTTTTAAAAGATTATAAAAGATAACTGGGTGGAGAGTCAAGGAAGAGGATGCTGGTTACCAGGGAAAGAGCACCATAGCTGACTGCGCAGTAACTCCTCATGATGTCCTTCCACTGCCCCAAGTTACTCCACTAAAAAGAGGCAGAAGTAGGAGTGCTTAGAGACATGGACAGTTCAAGAGCCTGTGTTCAGATGACCTCAGCCATACCCCAAGAATGAGGGCCATGGCGGTCACCATGATGTCTGTCCTCTATGGTCAGTGAGAGCAGAGGCTGAAGCCATAAAGTCCCTGTTTTTCTGAGAGATGTGGCTCAAAGTCAGAAGTGGTCTGAGAGACACTGGAAAAGAAGATCCCAACTGAGTGGTTCCAGGTTTCTCTATCAGACCTCACACCTCTCCCTGATCCACACAGAGGCCTTAGCTGGAAACAGGGAAATCAGCCTTCACCGTTGCCTGCCAGCCACCCCACGTGAGAGACGGGCCAGCAACTCCTGGTCTTGCCAGATGGGGTTGTTCTGAAAAACCATACAAGATGAAAAGTTATTTAAAAGTGTGTTTAAAGCCATAAAATATTAAAGTAATGTGGGGTATTATTAGGCCTGGCATTTAATACAACACCATTAAAGCTGTTACCGTTTATTTTTAATTTTATAAGCTAAGCTAATGCCTGTCTAATTTTGAAATGTTTCCCAAACCACTGTAATGAGTACATAAAAGCTGGAATGATGGGGTTTGTGTGAGCCGGGGCTCCTGGGGGAAAGGCCGGCATAAATCCCTGGGCGCATTACCTTTCCAGCCACTCAGAAGCCTCCCCCGCTGTGAGAAGACACAGAGGAAGCCTGTTCCTTTGCCTGGAGTACTTGGCCACCTGCGACAAAGGGGCTGAAGCTACATATGCTAAGTGAGAGCATCAACCTGGCAGGGTCAGTGTTACTGTCCAAGGTGACAGGGCCCACCCTCTGGGCATGAGAAAACCCGTTTGCTATACAAGTGGTAGCAAGGTCCTGTCCTAGTTTGCTTTCTGTTGTTGTTATGAAAACACTGATTAAAGCCAACTTGAGGAGGAAAGAGTTTATTTCACCTGACAGCTTCGTGACTATCCATCATGAAGAGAAGTCAGAGCAGGAAGCTGGACACAAGAACTGAAGCAGAACCTACGAAGAAGTGCTGCTTACTGACTTACCCACTATGGCTTGCTCAGGCTCCTTCTCATACAGCCCAGGACCACCTTCCCAGTAATGGCACCACCCACAATGGGCTGGGTCCTCTCACATCAATCATTAATCAAGAAAATCCGGACAGATGTGTCCAAGGGTGGAGGCATTTTCTCAGTCAAGGTTCCATCTTTCCAGAATGACCTTAGTTTGTGTCAAGGTGACAAAAACCTAGTATCACCAGCTCCAAGTCCCCACAAGTCCTCACGGGCCAGATGCAAGGGTATTGTACAGGCAACAAGATATGTCATGTCCAGTGAACACATTAAGCAGGGATACAGAGCGACAGCAGGAAGACAGCACCTTTAAAACAGACCCAGTACGACAGAGCAGACCAGCATCGGCTTCAAGGATGAGAGCATTGTGTGGATTAGCTCTGAGCTAGGTCATCATGGAGTCTCTAGGCAGCTCTCTGTGACCACAGGTCCAGGGTACCCTTTGAGCAGCACATCTGCTGCGTGCGCTGCTGCATGGTCAGGGCTTCCTGGGTACATGCACAGTTTTCTGGATGGGAGCTGCAGCTGAGGCAGACAGTATCCTGTATATGTGTGTGAAGCTGATGACTGGCCATAAGAACCAGTGGGCACTAGAGCCAGACCACAATACCATCTGCTCCAGGTGCCTTCCCCACACCCTAGACTTTCTGTCCATCTTTGCACCTGTCAGTGAGACCCAAGGACTCTGCAAATCCGGTGGGCTGTTTATCTTTTTTTAAATTTCCTTTTCATAAAATGATATTGTATGCTTTACAGAGCGGAGATTAAACAGCCTAAGGCATGGTGGATAGTTAATGATTATCACTTTTAGCATCTTCGATTTCCTAAGCATCAAAAGGGTCCTCAACCCAGCATGGAAGGTACCATCTCAAATATAACTGATTCATCCTGTCCTGTACTCTACCAAGACATCATGTGCTCTGCCCCTGTGGGACTTGCCGAGGGTCATCTAGAGACCCTTTTCCCCAAGGCCTATCCCCTGACGAAGATGCGTGATCCAACGCTTGAAGCTCAAGGACATCTCTTTGCACATCCCCCACACAGGGAGAAGCAAGATGTCTGTCATTATGCCTCTCTATGGCCTGTGATGAGACTGAATGCTGTTCTGATGAGATCTGGGGTTCCTGTTATAGTAACAATCACTATGACAGATAGGGAATCGGGTCATCTGGTCCATTCCTTCCTTTCTTCCTTTGTTCACTGAACATGAAGTCAGCAGGTGCTAGGGCTTTCATCTGGAGACACTCCAGCATAGAAGAGCAAACCAGAGGCCAGTCTTTTGAGCAGGGGGATAATAGTGTCTCCAGCAAAGGGCCAGAGGCCTGGGTCAGGCTGAGCACCCCTACCCTCTAGCCAAGAGGTTCCTTCTAGCTTTGTGAGTGAGCCTAGCTTCTTGCTTCTTTATTGTATAGGAAAAAAAAAAAACTTCCTCAAGATAGGCTGGGAACAGAATGAGATAATTTGTGTCAACCTCTGAGCCCAGAGCCCTCCCAGAGTACTAAATAAATATCACCTATTATTAATGTAGCTTTTGGAGGCTTTCGGAGAAGGCGAGAATTAAACAAATGAGTGTTAGACAAAAGAACCATCAGGCCTCCCTTGGTATCAGTGAAGAACGAAGCCTAAAGTCACCTTGCTCAGCTCCCACCCCACTGCAGATCTCTCTGAACTCCCATTGCGGTTGTCTCTGCCTTATAATTTTATGCATCTGCTCTGGGCTGTCTTCTCCATCAGTGTGCTTCTACCTCACTTGCCCCAGGACCTTGCTAAGACAAATTTTGCTTGCTGTGGATCACATGGAGGACCTGGCATTGCGACAAGCTGATGGAGTCTCAGATGTTCCCCCACGTGACTTAAGTGTGGTAACCTTCCGGTCCCTGAAGGCAGCTATTTGGGTGCTGAAAGGAGAGAATGTCTCTGGTACCCACTGCTGCTGTTGGGGCTGAGCCAGGACTGCCCGGTCTAGATACCTTTATTGATTGTCCTGGTAAGACCCAGTGATTCAGAGATTTGAGATAGGATGGAACGGGGTAAGTTGTGCTCCCTTGGCTCTCATGGGGTAGAGTCAGCAGCCATGGGCTGACTAGGAAGAGCCAAGGTGTGAGAAAGGGACAGCAATGGAGCAAAACCCTGTGCTGTTGAGATGGGCCTCTGCCCAACTTCTTTGTTGTCAGTAAGACCAGGATATAAAGCAGCCCTCCTCCATGGAGGCAAGCAATCAATGATAGTATTTCCTGTCTTCTCCATAAAAATCCTTCCACTTTGCTAAAAGTAAAAGACATTTTAAAACAATAGCTGACATTCTTGGTCCATCCTGGGTTATCATGTCAGAATGCCTGAGGCTAGATCAAACAGATTTGTTCCTTACAGTTCTGGGATCTGGTGGAGGGTGGTAGGGGACAGGACTGGGACTGGGGACAAGGTCAAGGACTTGGTATCTGAAAAAAGCCTCTTGAGTCATCCCATAGTGGGAAGTGGAAGGTATTAAATAGTCTTTTCCTCTAAGTTAAAACGTTCCATCCTGGACAGAGGCTTATTAAGACTTAGGAAGTTCTAAGGAGAGGCTCATTAAGAACCAGGAAGTCAACAACTCACAATTCCCAGGATCTTCCTAAAACTGACTAAATGCCCTTGGCCCCTCTCTCCTTAAGGTCATATAAGCAGTAAAAGCTGATGAGGAAAGGAGCTTCTCTGACCTGTCCAGCTTTCTGTAGTCATATGGAGAGCTCTAGGGATACAACTTTCATAAATTGTCACTCGGGCTGAAGTGGGCTTTTCCTCGATACAGTTACCTTTGAATCATTTATGATTCTGTAAGTGACCCCTCATGCATACTCCTGAAATTAACTTCAATAAACTCATTTGTTCAACAAGTTGGACTTGATGTAATCATTACTTTGGTTTATTGTGTGTTCTTGATGAGGAATGTGTAGAGCTGCATATGTCTACCCAGAAAAAGTCTCACACAGTGGAAGTTTAAGAGCAGACTAGACTTTCCAGGGAAAGGAGAGATAGAGACAGAGGGTACAGAGTACTTTTTTCTTTTTTATAAGCATTCTACTCCTGAGATGATGGTTTTAATCTACCTACCAGGACAGAACCCCCATCGTCTAATTGACTTCTTAAAATCCTCACCTCTGAATACTTCTGCTTTATACTCCAGGTTTCTAATTTGGGGACCATGGAAGATACTGTCATACCACAGAAGCCATCTCACAGCCACTGGGAAGTCTCTTCCACAGTTATCCAATTCATTCCTGGGAGGTGATTGCCACTGTCCGCTTGGAAAGGGTAACCAGTGTATGGGGAGTGAGAGATGGTTGGGGAGACAAAGTACTTGCTTCCATCCTCTGGCCACAGTCTTCCGAGCTCTCCCTTCTCTGCAACCCCATGGGCAGGTAGCCTTGTCCATCTACCTAACCAATGGGGATGGCTGGGGACGGGCACCTGTTAGGCTGCACACCAGCTCCAAGCACGCTCTGAGAAGGCACTAGCGTCCGTTCTGCTGCACGCCTTACAGGTTAAAAGGCCGAGCCACAGACACAGCCGGATGGCTTTGTTGGCGGATTTCAGGTTGCCTATGCTCCTTTTGCACATTACAGAAAGCTGCTTGTCACATCTCTCACACGTTGTCAGTGAAGCCTCATTACTCTGAAATGTCACTTCACTTAGGAACATCATTATGCACGAACATATGCTCTAAATGACAGGAACTGCACAAAATTTGAAAAGATGTGATTTTTTTTTTTTTTTTCTGGAGCTACATTTTAGCAGGGACGGAGTCAACATTTTGACATCCGGGAGAGACTTGGAAGTAGACAGGAGTATTTGGTGATCTTGTCACAGGTTTCAGGCGAGGATTTGGGGCTTAGCAAGTCATTTGTCTCCTGAAATATGGGGACAGATCCATGTGACAGTAAAAAATGGAAGGCAGTGTAGGGGTGGGGCTGAGACCCTCCAGAAATCAGGATCACATTCAGGTAAGCTGAGAAGCTCTGCAAGCACCGTGTGGCTTCTCCTGTGAGCTACCCCACACAATTAGAGCCCAGACCATATTCTCCTTCTTTGTGAGGTGCAGCTTTGAAACAATCGAGTGTTTGTTTGTTTGTTATTTTTAATTTTCGAAGCCACTATTAAAAACACAGCTAAATTATGAAGTCGCACTCATTAAAAAAGTGCTTATTTTCATATGTAAAATTTATAGAGTCAATTAACAGCAATTTCATTTGTGATCTTAATCACCCAAACCAGCAAAGAAATGTAGGTCACAGTCTGTGCATCGCCAGCTACTACTGAGTGCAGCCTGAGCCTGCCAGAGCCCAGAGCTGCTCTGTGGAGAAAGGATAAATCAGTGTTCTCATTTGTGTGTTTAATAGTTGCTATTAAGTACATTCTGGAAAGAGTTTGTGCGTTTCCAGTTCGGCTGTTTAACACTTTCGATTTTTTTGTTTTGAATTACACGTTTTTGTTGCATGCACTGAATAAAAGAAATATGTGTCCTCCTTTCCTAGAGCTGACCTTGCTCAGTAGATAGTGAGAGGAGTACTTCATTCATTAATCCAGGATTCTGAAAGCAATGAATTTTTTTCTGATGCAGTGTGGTGTTTTGAATGAGACACGATTCACCTCCGTGAATATTGAACAGTTCAACAGTTGGTGGTGCTGTTTAAGAAGGTTATGGAAGCTTTAGGATGTGGATCCTTGCTAAAAGAGGTATGTTACTGTGAGTGGCCTTTGAGAGTTTATAGTCTCATTTCAATTCCAGTGCACTCTCTGTGTTTTCTGTGTATGGTTGAGATGTGATCTCTCAGCTTCCTTCTCAGCTACATGGCTGCTGTGTCTCCACCACCATTATGGGCTCTCCAACCATAAACCCAAATAAATTATTCCTTCTTTAAGTTGCCTTAGGCCATGATGTTTAATCACAGAAAAAAAAAAAGGTAACTAATACAGAAATTGGTATTAGGAGTGGGGTGCAGTTGTGAGGATCCTGACTAAGTTGGGTTTTGGAGGAATGTGGAATCTTTTGCAACTTTGGACTACAAAAATGGTTGAATGCTGTAAACAGAGCTTAGAGAACCACCCTACTAGGAGCCTGGAAGACAGTAGTGCTGAGAGTAATGCAGACTGTGGAGAACCAGCCAAAGAGTTTTCAAAGGAGAACAAATGAGGTAGAGGCCATTCATGTACTATCTTGGTAAAATATTTGTCTCTTTTCTGCCTTTGCCCTGAGAATTTATGTGAGGCAGAATTTTTTTTTAAAAAGGACGAATTTGTTTGGCGTAACATTGAGTCTGTGGAGTATTGCCTTGTAGGGCTTTTGTAAGTTCACAATGAAAAAAAGAGCAACTGTGGGAAAAAATAATGCAAAATGTACAGTTTGGAGAGAAAAAGAACATCATGAAACTTAATGTAACAGTCAAGGCATGGTATGAAAGAGAGGCTGTAATTGTTCAGGAGATTAGAAGAGATTTGTTGTCCTGCACCAGAGTAAAAAGAAGGTTGCCCTCCAGGCAAGACCACCAACAACCTGAGCTTCCAACCTGTGAAATAACAACAAACATCAGGTGCTACTCGGGTGGTGCAATGTGGCCAGGGTGTATCATGAGATGGCAGTAGGACTTTGTCTGTGTTGTCTATGCTGTACTAGCTTTGGAGGCATGAACACAACAGTGAGGGGTTGTGGATTCTTCCCCTGTAGACTGAGAGCCACTGCAGCCAGGAAAAATGTAACAGTATTGGAGTCACTACAAGAGCCACATTGAGTGACATTGTGGAAGTGAAGCCTCTAGGATGTTGGAGGTGGCAGAGTTGTGAGATATGTTCCAAGAAGAGCTACAGTCCCTCACCCCCAAGCAAATCGTCCTGAACCTCCAGCTTGCTAAAGGAAGATGGGGAGGTTCACAAATTTCTGTGTGTCCCAGTTACTTTCTGTTTGATAAACACCATGACCAGAAACAACGCTGCTGTTCCAGAGGGAGGGTCTATAATAGCAGGAGATGCATGGCAACAGACATGCCAGAGAAAGAAGCTGAGAGATCATATCTCAAACCACATGCAGAAAGTAGAGAAAGCAAATGGGAAATAGAGTGAAGCTATGTGCCTCAAGAGCCAACCTCCAGTTACATACTTCTTGTCACAAGGCTCCACATTCCTTCCTCTACTCCATGGAAACTATGAAGTACTCAGCTATGCCTCTACACATGCTGCCAAGCTTGATGCTCTGCTTTTCTATATTCCAGAAACAGTGGATCCAAAAATCCCCTGGTTGGTTATCCCTGAGACATGGGCCAAAATGGATTCTTCTTCTCCTAAATTAGTTCTGTGTGTTTTGTCATAATCACAGAAAAATGATCAACACAAGTGGGCAAGAAACAGGAGACTCATTCACAGTGTTTTGACCATGATTACAAAGAACTCTAGCTGTTATATCTTGTCATAGACAATGTCAAGGCCAATTTGACAAAGTGGAAGTACATGGAAGATGAGGGAGTAAGGCTTGGTTCTACAAGCAATGAATGTAAGCACAGACATTGGGGCTCTATGGCACCGTATTCAGAAGTCCAGATCATAAGAATTCTGACAGGGTCTTGAGGCAGCTCCACTGTAAACACTCATATCCACCTGAGTCACCAGGCACACCAGCCAGTTCCCACCCCTATTCAAAGAAAACATGTTCACCAGAATTGAGAACACCGCTTCCTTTCTGTCTCTCGGTCTCATCCATGAGTCTTACTCTTATTGCCTCAGGACCAGACAGAGGGTTGTTTTCAGAGCTCACCCCTGAAATTAGCCCATATACATTTGGCTTTTACTCATCAGGGTGGACACTTTGGGACAATCACAACTGGCTTGAAAAGGAAATACAACGATGGTCTCTACGGCACCCCTTCCAGATCACAGGTCACCGGTCACCGATAGCTCTAGACCCCAGTGCTTCGCATTAGGGACTCAGAAAATACCCAAATTCTAACCAAGGCTACAGAACTGGGTCTGCAGTTACATTGCTAGAGAAGACACTTGTTCCCTGCAACGTGTCTGTGGGAAGGGTGTTTACGGGAACAGATGTTTCTATGTCATCTGATGAGAGCTGCCAGCAGCCTCCTGGCATCGCTCCTCACAATGGAAGCATCACATTCACATGGAAGCACAGGAAACAGCTGCTGACCTTCCTTTGCCTTGTGAATATTCCCAGATAAAGGGGGGAGAAGAACCTAGAAATTCAGTTATCTCTTAGATGAATTCCAAATTTTGAAAGCAATAGTGGTTCTGTGTTCTGACTGTGAAAATAATGGGATTTGCCAGCTCTAGCAGAGAGCTATGCTTGGTGCCAAAGGCCCTGCTTCCCATGGCATGGACATGTCCAGGAAAGACAACTTATGTTGAGATGGCATGTGGCAAGGTGGAAAGACTGTAGATTTTAATCCTAACTCTGCAGAAAAGTTTATCATCTCAAACCAATGACTTAACTTTATTCAAGTCTAATTCCCTTACAGATGAAGTGCCCAAAAGACTTTTAAAAGAGGGTCATTTCCTTGTTGACATGGACGGTAGCTTCAGAAACTTAATATGAGACTCAGAATGTCATGTTTGTAAAAGTACTTCACATACCATAAACTCCCAACAATTGTACGACATCGTCACAGTGGCCCCTCACTCTGCAATCTAGTAACAAACAAACAAACAAACAACAAAATTGGTGTTATGTACTGAGAAACAGACCAAAGATAACAGCCATCAGCTTCCGTGGTACATATGAAGGCACTCACAGTACTGGTTCATTACAGTGTAAAATTGTTTTAAAGATGTTTGCATTCAAGCCATGAGAGGAATGAAGAATATAGATGAGCCTTTATAGAATTTTACAAGCTGAAATGGGAATCCTTTCTTCTGACTGGACAGAAAAACAACTTCGGAGAAAAAGACTTGTCTATAAGATGTTTATAGATGTAGGGATACAGAGGCAGAGGAGCTTCGCAAGGAAGAAAACTCACCAGCAGGCAACCATGTGGCCCCCCAAATTTGCCCCTCATGCAGAGACTGGCAGCTCAGGGAGGATTTAGGGATTCTCGGCTGCTCTAGGCTGGGCTCAGCTAATTTGGTTTTTCTGAGTATTGCATGTTTTACATGACAGAAGAGAGCTTAAGAAAATGAGCAGAGCTTGGGAACCTCTGTGTGGTCAGGAAACATGAATGTTTTATTATCTCTCTGAAAGAAAGGTCCTAGAACACACTCCAAAACTTTTATTTGGAATGTCTGGGAGGCAATACAAGAGTTAGAGCAAGCCAAAATGAAACAAGGATTTGCAAACACTGAAGCCAAGCTTCAAATCAATGGATTCACAGTTTGGAAATAGCCCTGGCATGAGAGTCTGCCAGACGAAGTGGCAAGCAGTCCTGGAAGTAAGATAGTACCACCAAATTATCCACACAATTTCCATACACAACTACTGACATTTAAGGAAAATCAGTTAGGCCTACCTGATTCAAAGCCCACACTTATAAAAGCAAAGGAACAAAGACCAAGAGAACAAACAAACATCAGAAACAGACCCCACAAGATACCAAGAAAGTGGAGTCACTTACAAATACTGAATGTGTTTATGAAAACAAAGCCTAAATTTACAAATAAAATATGGCACTAAGAACTCTATAGATAAGGTGTTGAATAAATGGAGTTTAAGATGGGTCAGTGGAATAAGATCAATAAAAACATCATAATCTACCTAAAATCCACTTGTCCATAAAAATCAATAAAACTGATAAAAAATCCAATATAAAGAGCTATTGTTCAACTGTCACACTCACTTAAGGAGCTTGGGGAGTATCTGTTCCAGAAAAGTAGATGAGCAAACATAAGCAAAGCAACTCTTGTCTATGGAGTAGCTTGCTTTGCTTTTCAGCTCTGAGTAGCCTTGAAAAAATAATAACCCATCTGTCTCAGTATCAGAGGGAACAACACAGAGTTGGGGCTTATTTGAAAAACCTTCTCACACAACCATCAGTACTTGACATGTCAAATGGTTTCTGTGCATCGACCTCCTACAAGGCTATCATGAAGCTCACTGCCCACCCTCTCCAAAGATCATTTTGTTAGAAAGTGATTGGTTTATATTAAATACACTCTCATATGACCAAGAGTAATGGGAAAAGAATACTACTAAATCCTACAATAAAAATATCCAAACCTACAGATGTTGAATGATACTGCTGGCTAAAATTAAATAAGGAGGTCAAGCTGGGTTATCGACAGTCAGAGACACCAATAAGAACATGAAAAAGAAACAGCAGAAAAGAAGATATAGCTTTCAGGGTCCTAGGTTGAAAGGCACAGATGCCTGAAAAGGAGCTGTCTGAAGAACAGGTAAGTGCTTCAACTGCCTACAGCATTGTTAGTTATAAATGCCAAAGCAGAGAGCTGAAAGGAAATGAGAGGAAGGAGGCCTCCATGGTGTTGCTGAGAAACTGATATATTCTGACCCAGAGGACCTTAGAAGTGGGGTAGGCAGGTCTCGAGAAGTGGCTCAGCTGTTAAGATCACTAGCTGCTCTTCCAAGGAACACAGGCTGGAGTTCCAGCACCCATATAATGATTCATAATCATCTGTAACTCCAGTTACAGGAAATCTGATGCCCCCTTCTGGCCTCTGTGGGCATCAGACATTGCATATGATACAGCAATATATGCAGGCTAAACACCAAATTAAAAAAATAAATACGCACAAAATAAAAAAATAAAAAATACTTAAATATATTAAAAAATCAGTTAAGGAAAGAGGAAAATACAATCACAGATCACTTTGAGGTAACAAAAATATCAAGAGGGTAATTCAACTTTTAAAATGACAGTGTTCAAAGGCTGGTGAGTTGGTTCGATAGTCAACTGTTCTTCCAGAGGACTTGAGTTCAGTTCTATGTGCCCACACTGGTGGTCCACAACTGCCTGTTACCTCAGCTTCAAGGGATCTGATATCTTCTTCTGGCCTCTATGGCTACAGCACTCACTTGTACAACCCTCCGTAACCCCCCCCCACAGATATATACATATAAATTCAAATAAATATAAATACTTTAAACCCATGCCCATAGTACATGGACATGTATAAATATACTGATTAAAAGACAAAGATTTTCACATCAAAAGAAAATACAGCCATTTATTTCTTGTAAGCGTGGCATCAGAGATACAGAAAGATGGATGCTAAAAGATAGAACATGAAGGTATGCCAAGCCAACAGTGAGAAGGATAGTACTGCTCTTGATAACAGGGCAAGGTGACATCACCACAGATGAGGCAAAGTAGATGTTGAAGCCTGCAAGATGCAACCCGAGGGCAGCTCCTCTTAGAATCAAATGACTATCTCAAGAGAAACATTTGATACATTTGAAAAGTCCAATGCTTCACATTACAAACATTTATTGGGCTTGATGTAAACAACAACAACCGAAAAATCAGCCACATTTCTACTCAGTGAGTTCTAAACAGTGCAATAAGGCATGAAAAAAAAATGTGGCTGAAAGTTGGGCGTTTGGAAAGGGCTAGTCGGTCTACAAATGAATCAGGCTATCTAGTTAACAAAGTCATTGGAGATGGGGTCAAAGACAAAACTCAATGTTGGTTCTATACAACCATACTACAAACAACTTCAAAACCATAAAAACGTACAGGCCACCATTAGCCATAATTGAAAGGACAGCTGAATTCCTATGAACAACAAAATAAACAGACATTCTCCATAGAAAACTACATAATACTGTTTAGATACTTTGTGCAAAAACAAAAAAAAATGGTTTAAAGTGCATAATAGTCAAACATCAGTTCTTTCCAAGTAGAGCCATAGAATTAATTCAATCCCAAGAAACATGTAAAATAGTCAGTTTTAAAACTTGAAACTGACTCTAAGATTTTTTTATTATGCAAAAGGCGAAGGCCAAAGGAGAGTGCAGTCTGTGCATTTCCAGAAATCAAGATTAACTGCAAAGGTACAGTGGTTAAGAGTGTATTGTGACACAAGGACAAACAGGGACACTGTGGATGAGAGTAGAGTTAGATGCAGACCACAGGTTGATGACTGATGGCCATGGTGTCCCAGGCAGCAGGGAATGATGTCTTCTTGGTAAATGGCTGAGTCTATTGGAGCTGCTGATGGACACAGATAAATCTTGTCATTTCCACATCACATGCCAAGTTCATTTCCAAAGATATAAATCTCAATATGAAAGAAAGGTGGTTGAGGAGAGTATCTCATCGGCCTGTAGATGCACTCAGCACACAGAAGAACACTGCATTGATATTTGCATTCAGACTTGAGCTTATCAAGACACTGGGGACCTTCACAAAGCATTGACTGGGAGAACAGACTTATCATACACAAATAACAAAGGCTTCCAATGCAATGAAAATATAAAAAGACATGACAGGAAATCTGAATAGACATTTTCCCCATAGATGTCCTAAACACCAAAAATCTATAAAACAGCGTGTACCCCCATCAGTAACCAGAACATTTCTCCCAGAAGGATGAAGTTAAAGATTTGACAGCACCAAGTGTTGGCAGAGATATGGAGTGATTGGAACACTCAAATTCTGTTGGCAAGGGAATGAGTTTTTACAGCAAGTTTGGAAAACTGTTGGACAGCATTTAGGAAAGACATATACACACAGAAGGCAGAATCCAGCAAGTTCACTCTTAGATGTGAACTCAACAAAACAACATTCACAAAGATTTCTGTGGAATAATCACATGGCTGTATAGATGGCAGTTCCAAACTGGAGACAGCCCCAGTGACTATCAAGACTGGAGGGTTTTAACTAACAGTGATCTAAAGATACAGTGGAATATCCCATAATGGTTTGTGAAAAGATAGGTTATCAACACGCAGAACCACAGAAATGAATTCCCCAAACATCATGCCAAGTGCAGATAGAAAGTGTTGCATACTGTGTGAGTCAAAGTCTATCAAATTCAAAACAAGCAACAGGCCAGAGTGTCCAGAGATGGTATGACATGCAGAGGACAGGGCCACAGCTGGGAGGGCTGTGCGTCCCCGTAGCATTTGCAGTCACATGCCCTATAGTAAGCTCCTCTTACAGAGCAGAGCCTTGCAAGGTTAGCAGAACTTCCAGAGAGTGCTTCTTATTCCTAGCTCTGGTCAACAGACTCACATCAATGTCAACCCAGCAAGGGTACTGGGCAAGGAGACTGGTTTGAGGTCATGTTGCTATATAATGGGCTCTCTGTGTCCTTCTCTGTACCCGGCTTTTTGTATCCACACTATCCCAAGCTCCTTGTTCACAGTCACTGGCAGGTCAAGACCTCAAGAGTGGCCACTGTGAGGCCTTTCCAGCATGACAGCAAATGTGGAAGAGATGGCCTTTACTATACTTACTCAGTTGGTTGCTTCTGTTTTGAAGAATGAGCTGCGAATTAATCTCTACTCTGCATCTTGCTCTCCATCAGTCATTTTCTGAGATGAAATTAGAGTAACAATGAGAGAGCTAGAAATGGATCACAACTGTCTGGCATCTGCCTACAACACGGCATCCAGAAGCTGTGAAGAACAAGTGCTCCCAGACATTTGCACCAGCCATCCCCAAAGGCAGTGGCTTGTGTAGCTCAGTGGAGGGCATGGGTGTTGGTTGACTCTGTATGGGAAAGATTGGGGGGGCACTTCCTGGAGTGTGGGGGGTGTGTATTATGTGGCTGGATCAGGAAACACATGGTGTGGGTCCCTGAAAGAAACAGCAAAGGCAACTCCCCACCCCCCAGAGGAGTGTCTCCATAGCATTGCTCTTCACAGGACCAAGAAGACCACCTTGCAGCCTTCCACCCATGCCCACCACAGCCTGCCTATCTGCTAACCTAGCTCGGCAGATGGCAGCAGAGAGAAGGCTCAAGCATGCCTGGGAAGTCCAGGTCTTAGGAAGACAGATCTGTCAGGGTGTTTCCCATATCCTGAGAGCACCTCTCAGCCATGTTGAAGAGATGTTGATGCACTCAGGTGCAAGTCCAGCAAGGGAGTCCTTACTAATCCCCCCCCAGAGGAATCCTTCTAGCAGCTGCTGATGACCATATGGCACCTGCCCTGTATGCTGAGGCATCAACACAAAGATGGGTGGCCGAGGGACTTCTTCATACATGTGGTTCTAAAAGCAGGATACCCATAGGTCCAATTATGTGGAGAGATTTTGGACAGACCAATGGAGCTGATAACTGACCTTTGGCAAGCAGGGGGATAGATCTAGCTGTACACACACAAACATACACACACACACAGAGAGAGAGAGAGAGAGAGAGAGAGAGAACAGACAGACAAATAGAAAGACAGACAGACAGAGAACAAAGACAGAGAGAGACAGAAGGACAGAGGGACACACTGACACAAAGAGACAGACAAACAGATAGTCATAGAGAGACATACACACATACACAGAGAGACAGACAGAGACTAAGAGACACACAAGAGAGAGACAGACACTCAGAGAGAGAACTGTTTGGATTCTGGCATCCCTAAGCCCCTAACTGCTGCAGAGCATGGCTGGCGTACCCTGCCCTCTACTTCGAATTCCCTAGCCCATGAGCTGGGCTTTTCCTCTCCCTCCAGGCTCTTCCCTATATAATCCAGACATTTTGCTCTCTCTCTCTCTCTCTCTCTCTCTCTCTCTCTCTCTCTCTCTCCTCTGCTCTGAGCCTGGGGAGCTGGTCTGCAACTGAATCAGACCTAGAGCTATTAGCCACCAGTGCTGGAGATTCCTCTCCTCAAGAACCTGGAACCTTGGTCACTTTCAGCCAGCCCAATACAGAACCCTCCTGAGAACCTTGTCCTCTTGGGAAAGTATCTATTTTAAAATATTATTTACCTTTATTTTATGTGCAATGATGTTTTGCCTTCATGAACATCTATCTGAGAGTGTCAAATCATGGAGTTACAGACAGTTGTGAGCTGCCATGTGGGTGTTGGGATTTGAACCCGGGTTCTCTGGAAGAGCAGTCAGTCCCTTTAATGGCTGAGCCATCTCTCCAGCCCCTTGGGGAAGCATCTTAACCCATGATGCTCTTGCGTGCTCCTTCATCCCACCTCTCCACACTCCAGCCTTTCTGACTGTGCTTCTGTGTACGCAATACAGCGAGAACCCTTTAGCTAGGTCCTGAAGCCTTCCCAGCATTGATGGTCATATATTCCATACTTCACACCATTCTATTGCAGTATTCCTTGCCTTCTCTACAGCTCTGAACTGGGCCTTTTCCATATGGCATCTATCTCCATATTCATGTGAGGAAGAACACATGAAATCCCTCAGTGATTTGCAGCTTCCTGTTGGGATGAATCCCTTAAACTCAGGCAAGAGCAAGCAATGAAGAACAAACCGGCTTACTAGCACGTATACCTTGAAGACAGGTGAGCATTTATAAGACAGCACAGAGCTCAAGCTGCAATACTGCTTCCCGTTGAAACAGGGAGGGGAACAGTGGCTGGGAAGTGATAGGGATGAGACCAGTAGGCAGACGAGGTGAAGCTAGCTCTGTGATTGATGTGAGTGCCTTCCCACGAATGAATCAGCCTCACCTCCTGGAGCAGAGCGGGGACACCCTGATGGTTAGAGTGTAGCTATGTAGGCAGAACTTCCGCTCACAGAGAGCTAACTTCTCTTTCCTCCTGGAGACTCTCCCTGGTAGACAGTGCTTTGAGTTGAGTAGTTTAGTGTTAGACGGGGATGGGCAGATTCAAGAGGACACTGCCACTGATTACTGGGAGTAAATAGTTTATTAGAGAAGTTCTTAACACCAGGGACTGACAGGAAAAGGAGCCTAGGCAGGCGCTCTACCAACTAAGCTACATCTCCAGCTCTCCAGTCCATTTTAATTATGATGAATTTAAATGTAAATGGCCACAGATGGCTTGATGCTCTTTTGTGAGAAAGCACACATTTAAGGGGAGAGAAATGAGGTGCAGAGAGCTCAAGTTCTCTGATCCAGGCTCCCCAGGTGGGGCAGTAATGGGGTGGAATCCTCCCCAGGTCTGCCCCATCTGCCCCATGATGCTTCTATTAGCTAACACCATAAATCCATCAGTCCACAGGGCAGCAGGGACTAGTGGTCCAAAGCCTCCTTCTTTCTCACATCCCCACTCCATAGAGGTGGACAGCACAGTGATGGACAGGGATGAGCAGTGGGCTCCAGTCTGGACTTCTTTGTTGTGTATGTTCCCCCATTGTGTCCAAACTCAACCTCTGGCCTCTTATTCTTCATCCCACAAAGAAATGCAGATTTCCTTTTTAATCTTGTGGAGAATGGTTTCAGATAAGGACAATTTATGTCTCCAATACATTAGGAGAATAAAGCCCTGTAATTCAATGAGTCCTTTCACCACGAGCTCCAAATGCACTGTCCATTGTCCAGTCTGTAGCCACCTGGGGCTGGGTGACGGGTAGGAAGCCATTCTCTGTAGCAGATGCTGGCTGCACATTAAATGGGATTTGTGCATTAAGCTCGAGGTCACCGTGGAGGATACTGTGAGAACACTAAGCTGTCACACTGGCCACAGCTTAGTCTTTGCCTAAAAGGGAGGGAAACTTTATCCCGTTACCAAGGATCATATTCATGTCTGACTCCAGCTGACCTGTAGGCCAGCCCTTCTGCAGATCCCTTACTTTCTCTGGATCAGCTTTCTTACCTATAGAGTTACAACAAAATGCATCCCTTTTCTTAGTCTCTGAATTCAGTAGAAAGTGAAACGGGGATGGGGCAGAAACTTTGAATACCATAGCTACGAAAACTCGCCTCCAGGTTTGTTCTGGGAAGCAGAGCTAGGCATGCTTCCTTCTGGCTCTTTGTTGCAAAACAAGGGTTGCTCTTGAGAAGATCTGAGGGGAGCAGGCAGGAGCCAGTGAACATCTGGCCAAGAGTATGGGCCCAGAGTCCACTCCTGAGAATGATGTGCTCTGCAGGCTTCATTTTCCCCAGAAGCCTGTGTCCCAGCTCCAGCACCCTGTGTTCCATTGTTCTCACAGCACTATGTGCCCCACATCCTCTCCACATGTCCTGGTACTCCAGGCTTGGCATATATCTACCCAGGAGGCTGGGCAATGGACACTTCCAGTCTATTAGAAAGAAAAGGTACAGCAAAGAACAGTTTGTCAACCTATAAATGTGTCTGACCAGGGCTGTTGTTACAGGTACAGCTCTGAGTACTGGGAACACCATTTGAAGTTTCTGGATTCTTTTGTCCTAGGACAAAGAATTTGTACCAGGGACATGTGTTAAGGGAGTGAAAGCAAAGACTGTGTATTAAGGAAAGAAAGTGTTCCTGAGAGTGAGAATGAGAGTGGGCAGGCGCTGGGAAAGACATCTGCTCAGAAATGCAGGACCAAGGGCCATGTGATACTTGATAGGCCATTTTCATAGCACCTGCCACTACCACATTTGCATATTAAGGGATTGTCCTGAGCATGCTGTGCTTGTGCATGGAGCCCAGCTGAGGAAAGGCTTCCAGTCTTTTCTGCCAACTGGCTTCTTTCATATGTCAGTCTTGATGTCTGTCTGCATTCTTGCCATGCCTGAACATTATTTCCATGGCCTCCCATGATCATTGTTGGTAGAGCTTTCACAAACTTTTCACATGGCATAGAAATAACCTGTCACATGTGGGTTGTATTGCGCTCAACACCTGCAGGAGTGTCCATCACTAAGGTCATACATGCTATGGCTAGATGGATAAATAATTAGATGGAAGGAGAGAAAAACAGGTGAATCACAGGATGAATGCCTGAAAGAGGGGCTTTGGGAAGGTCTATGAAATGCCCTGTCATTACTATCCCGCATGGGCCCAGAGAGGCTGTCATTTAGAGAGATGGTGGTGATGGTTTTATACAGTCATTGCACATGGCTCAGAGACTGATAGCTACTGTTGAGAACCGCCAGCCAAGCTCTGTTTGCTGCAGCACTCCACCTCCTAGGGTAGGCAGGGTTAGAGCCCAGACTACAGAGTCCACGGCAACCTGACACTAAATATTTGCTTACTACACCTTCAAAATTAGAGTTTCCTAGGGATCCTGCATTTTGTGTGACAGCCCCACTGTATGGGGCACGTGCATAACACTCAACATGTCCGAACCCACCTAGATCCACAGGGCATTTTCCAATTTGACTTAAAAACACGAAGCTGGGTTGGAAAGATAGCTTAGTGGTTAAGAGCACTTGCTGCTCTTCCAGAAGACCTGAATTTGACTCCCAGCACCCATACTGGGTGGATCACAACCTCCTGTAACTCCAGCTCAAGGGGATCTGGTGCCTTCTTCTGGCCTCTCCAGACTGCTACATTCAATGTATATAGAAACATATACCTACACCTAATTAAAAAGAATAAAAAAGTTCTTAAAACAACAAGGCTGAATGTGCTAATATGCTCAAGAAGATGACACCCAGTTCACTTCCAGCACAGCTGTCCCAGAAACCTGTGAGCATCAGGGTGTCTTAGTGTACCATGCTATATCTTCCAAGTGGGAAGTATAATTAATAAAGCCAAAGCTAGTATCTTGATGCCTACCCTACCTTGATTTCAGGGTTTATGCTACAAGGAAGGTCAAGGTCTCCTTCTGAGAACCATGGTAGCCCCAAGGAGAAGGAAAATCCTAGTGAAGTCTTACAAGCAATTCCAAGTTCCTCCATAAATACTATGTGAAGGCAACTGGTCCCAGCTTTGTTCATTTGCTATCAAGCAAGGTCCTTTCCAACAGATAGAGCTAATGAGAGCATCTTTCAGGAGATCCCCTCCCCAATGTGCCTTTGTTCCTTAACAAACTGTCTTGTCTTTGGCCACAAATGCTGAGCGATGGGATACTGAATTATCTATCGCTCATGGTCAAGACATATTGGATAGTTGATGGAGGAAATGTTCAGCTTTTAGGAAATTCAATTTCATTAAATGCAGCAAATATCCATAGAGTGCCTATAACTGCCTATCATGCTGATGTGCAGCTCTTCTTCAGGGATATTTTTTTCAGACTAGAAGCTTCATTAGTCAAGAAACAGGATTTCCAGTGGAACCTCTGGTCAAGCCAGTGGACATTAACTGAAACCCAAAATGACAGTGGAGGGGGAGCAATCAACATGACACAGAGCTGCCGCCTCATGAGTGAGGGTCTGGTGGGAGAGATGACCATGACACAGGGCTCAAGGAGACCCCCAGTGAGGCTTGGAATGGGCTGCCTAAGGCAAAAGTAGAAGACACAAGGAAGACCTGCTCATCGAGGGTAGGGACTCAGCAGGGATGGTGCCTCAGATTTTACTCAATGGCATTCAGATCTGGCTGAGCACAAGGTAGACAGACTAAGTGTGCACTGATTGGGTTTGAAGGGTGAAAAATGTGCAGACCCCAGAAAATGCAGGAGTGGAAGGAACTGTGTCTTTGTAAACAGCAATATAGCTGCCAGTTTAGGAAAAAGCAGATTTCAGGACCAAAGATTCTGTGCTAGACTGAATAAGCTGTCCTCTGTGAGTCTCAAGTTTTGAGTACTTAGTCCTAGGTTGGCTATCCAGGGAGAATTAGAATGTATGGTCTTGCTGGAGGAAGTGTGTTACTAGGGACTGGCTTTAAGGTTTCAAAAATATGCCATTTCTACTATCTTCCTTTTGCTTCCTGCTTGTGAAGGAGACAAGTTGTGAACTCTCAGCTACTGCTCCAGCTGCCTGTCATCATGTTTGTTCTGCCATCAGAGACTCTAACCTTTTGGAACCCTAAGCTCAATTAAACTCATTCTTTTTTTTTTAAGTTGCCTTGGTCATAGTCTTTTATCATAGCAACAGAAAATAAATGAATAAAGATACAAACCCTATTACTTTCAGAATATATCTTGCATTAATGTATTCAATGCTTCTCTCTCTTTTTATGTCTATCCCTTTCCTGGTCATCTCTGTACTTCTGTCTCTCTCTTTCTCTGTGTCTCTCTGTGTGAGGATGTGTATGTGGGGGTGGGTTGCGTGCAGTCTTTGCTAAGGCAGCTATCTGGTGCTCTGCTAATCACCAAAGCTAAGGTGACTCAAATCCAAGTAATGTATTAAGACAGGTACCATCCCCCACTCCTGAAATCAGAAGCGTGAGATCCAGGAAACAGGAGTCAGGAGGGTTGTTTACCTCAAGGCTTGGGAGAGTGGTAGACATGGGTGCTGTGCCTTTCTCCCAGTTTCTAGTGCTTTGGTATTCCTGGCTTTTTGATGGATCATCCTGATTTTCCTTCTCTTACTCATGGTGGTTCCCCCAATTGTATGCTTCAAATAGGACTGGAGGAAAGGCAACTGAGGACAGCAGCTTATATGAGTTCAGGACCTGACCCATACCCTTATAACCTCATCTTAACTTATCGTATCTGCAAAGACCATATTTCTAAATAATTTATTATTTAAGGAGCTGGGAGTTAGGACTTCAAAGTAGTATAAATTTGGGGGCCTCTCTCTCTTTGTGCGTGTGTCTGTATGTGGCCACAGACTTGGCCACAGGCTAATAATAATAAAAGCAATTTCTCTATTGAGGTTTCCTCTTCCCAACCATGACTAGTTGACAACCAAGAGTAGCCATCGCATCAAGTGGCAAGAGCAATAACTAACATATGCTACTATGGAGGCAAAGGAAGGCAAGTACATCAGCAGTCATTCATCCAAGGTGAAGGTCATGGTGAGACTATATCCCTGGTTGCAGAGTGGATGTCCAGAGTGGACATAGCTCAGTGGATCTGTGCATTGTGAAAATGGATCAGAATCTCTCCTCTCTTGGGATTGCCAAGCACCTATGTCAAGCTGCTTCCTGCTATGGACACTCAGTTAAGGGAAAATGCACCCAGTGACCTGTCAAAGTACGGCCAGGAAGAGAGTTCAGGCCACTGTAGTGGAGGATACAGGGATTACTGTAATAGGATATTGCAGAGAGGGAGAAAAGTGGAGCAGAAGGTGGAATGAGCTGGAGACTTTCAGCCAAGGTGCAGGATGAGTGTCTTAGGAGAATGGAAATTACCAAGAGGGGCGATCATTCATTCTAAGACAACCCTCTGGGGTGGTTAATGATGGCAGGCCAGAGTGACCAGGCACTCCTTGGAGGCGGTAAAAGATGGGGAATTAGCTCAGGATAATCATATACTATGGGGCTGTCAGGGTTCTAATGCACTGACTTGACAGGGTTCTTTCCAAGATTGAGTCTGCAAGGTCTTACATTGATTGGTCAAAGAGAGGGACCAGGAAAGGGGTGAACTATAGCTAGGCTTGACAGAATACTTATAACTCCATAACCTGGATGGGAGTACTGAGATTGGCATGAGATAAACAAGTTAAGAACCTCAACCCAAACCAGTGTTGGGCCAAGAGTCTCCTTCACCCTTGAGGAAGCAACACCTACAGCATCCTATTGTCCACCAGGGAAGACACAGAGGATAATAGCAGAAGAGTCAAGGAAACCTTCTGTGTGATTGTTTTCCTTTGAACTCTGTATAGACTGCACTGGAACTAAGTTTACCCAAGAATGAGCAAGACATCCAGGATTTTTTTTTCTGGCTGAGTTTCTCCCACATGTCCACCCAGCTTTTTCTGTTCACTGCAAAAGGAGGCAAAGGTATACTCTAACTCTCCAGAAAAAATTACAGTGGGAGTTGGTCTGGCCATTTGAGTGACAGACTGCACACTTCTACCCCACTACCCCTGACTGGTGGGGTTGGAGCCCACCAGATTAGGAAAGGTCAAATGCATGTCTGGAGGGTTGACGAGCGGGAAGTGCCTGCCCATCTCAGAGAGCTAGTAAACAAGAAACAGTAAATATGAGGTTGTCAGGACCTCAACTCAAGTGGCACAGCCTGGTACCACACACTCAGGTTCAAGTCTTCCTGAGAGACTCAAGCTGCTTTGGAATACCTCTGGGTTTACAGCTGGGACAGGTAAACTACTGTGGCATGGTATGGCTGGCATGTGCCTATCATCACACTGGAGACTTTGTTTTCAGGGAGGAGGGCTTCAAAAGGCACTTGGACTGAAGTTTATTATGCCGAGAACAAGAAGGGCATTCCCAGGGTGGAAGACAAGTGTGGGTAGATACAAGACACACCAGAAATAAGGCACAAAATGAGGTTTTCATGACAGAACCAATTTTATTTTGTCAACCTGTTCAGTAGGCATATGTGCATGTGTGCATGTGTGTGTGTGTGTGTGTGTGTGTGTGTGTGTGTGTGTGTGTGTGT
>NW_026596085.1:13074118-13171154 GCF_907164565.1 Psammomys obesus
TGTGTGTGTGTGTGTGTGTGTGTGTGTGTGTGTGTGTGTGTGTGTGTGTTTTGGGGTGATAATGAGATAGGGATCCACCAGGACTCAAAGTCTCCAGACTAGAGTGTGCCTTTGAGAGGGGAAGAGGATGCTATCTGGCTGGGCTTCTTACATAGAATCTCATGATACACAGACATCTCTATGGCTCAGCAGAATTCTCCATCACTGACAACACCTCAGACAGGGAAGCAGCTCAGATGACCTCAGCGCACTGGCTTTCGCCACAGAAAATACATTTTTGATGTGCAGTGGCAGTTAAAAGAAGTGAGACCCTAGGCAGAGAAGGTGGGCGATTGCTTTTCTCTTCGGGAATGGTCTAGTGAGTAATTTCCTGAGGGTCACGTTGGGTGCTTCTATACTATCCATTAGGGAGGACGTGACTCTCTTTTCTGTCCATTAATCCAGAACTCTCCAACCTGAGTCATCACTCAGACCCTGGGGTCAGAGTTGACATCATTGATCCAACTGTCTGGAAAATCGCATGATGACAGAGATCTCTCTAATGATCTACCAGGAAGAAAATCATTCAGTCCATCTTACAGTTCTCACTCCCTCAAGGTTCGACATCCCCCTTTAACCCCGCTGTTGATCAATATTAAGCTAGATTCATAGGCGCATGCTTAATGACTTCTGGCCACTGTGGAGAAAAACAAGGCAGTGTGCATGCAGGCTGCTTTTGCAGGCCTTCACTGTCGTTTCCAGCTCCCGCTCCCGGAGCTTTCTTCTCATTGCTTTGTGTCGGGCAATTGGTAGGGTTTATGGGAAGGAATTCAAATTGAGGTGTAGGCGAATCAAAAGTTTAAAGCACAAATCAATGAAGTTGTCTCGAACTTAATTGCCTCTTGGTTATCTAACATTTCCTCTTCTCAGTCAGGCTACAGGGAGATCGCTGTGAAAGTCTCAGCCCCCTGTGCAGAGGAGGGATGGCAGAGATGGAGTACAGGAAATAAGGGCAGAGGCCAGGCTATCCATGATCTCATTCAGAGAAGAACACCATAGAGAGTAGACAGACAGAGCACAAGTAGAACATACAGACATACAGACAAGGAGTTCTTTTTCTGAGTTCTTTCTACCAAGTCTGGTGATCTCTGCCCAGCCTTGGACTGGCTTAGGCTACTTTTCCATGCACATAGAGCTCTATCAGTTACTACTCTCCTTACTCAAACAAAATACCTGACAAAAGACAGTTAGAAAAGGAAGGGTTTATTTTGCCTTAAAGACCCAGGAGATAGAATCCATCACAATAACAACATCTTGATGGCAGGAGCGTGAGTCAGCTGGACACATGGTATCCCCAGTTAGGAAGCAGTGAATGTTGGTGTTCAACTGGCTTTCTCCTTTTGGTTTAGTCTGGAACTCTAGACCGTGGAATGGTACCACCGAGAACCGAGGTACAACCTCATCTACATAGCCCCTCACAAACATGCTCAGAAGTTTGCTTCTAGAGGACATCCCATCGTGTCCACAGACAAGATTGGCCATCACTTGTTCATTGCATTGAGACTGAAAAAAGGGGCAAAGTTTCCCCCAGTATTAGAGGCCCTTTAAGCAGGTCAATGGTGATGGTCTTTCTCTGACCTTGTTGGGGAGAAGGGGAATGATTCATGGAAATGTTGTGGTGTGGGAGGTTCTGCTGCCTTGGGCAGGGCAGTCAGCCAGCCTGGGGTCAGAATTCCTGGGTCACCAACCAGCTGTTACAGCCACTCCTTATGTATCCCAGGATAATCTTGAACTCTCCATCCTTCTGCCTTTACTTCCTGAGCACAGGGATTACAGGTGTGCACCTCCATAGCTGGAATATGTGGGTCAAAGCCACCATGCATATCAGGCAAGAAGTTTACCAAGTGAGATACATCTTCAGTCCCCTTTTTCATAACATGATTGGCTTGGCATTATAGACACTAGACAAACAGCCCAACCGTCCTGTTTTTGACACTGACAAAGACCTAGTGAATTCTAAGTCTTTGACAGAATTTATTTTTTATTCTTTTTTAATCTTTGTTTTAAAATGTGTGTGTGAGAGAGAGAGAAAAAAAGAGAGAGTATGCACATGCATGCCATAGCATGTATGTAGATGTCAGAAAACTATCAGATGTCAGTCCTCACTTTCCATCTTGCTTGAGACAGGGTCTCTTGTTGTCTAGGCTGGGTGTCCATAAGACTCCAGGAATACTCTTGTCTCTACTTCCCATCTGTAGGAATGAGAATACAAATGTACACTACGACACTGAATCCAGCTTTATGTGTGTCGTGGAGATTCAAACTGCAGTTTTCGTGCTTGCGTGCCAACTGCTTTGCCAACTAAGCTATCCCCCAAGGCCCTGGAATTAAGCAACAGCAACCAAGGATTTGATTGAAAAAAGCTGGCTGCCCTACTCCTTGACTCAGCACCCTGGTGAGCATCATCTCCACAGATGCAGATCTGTGGGGTGTGATTGGCTACACCTCAGGCACTGCCCCATCTGTTGCCGTTCACACTGCTTCCAAGTGCCTTTCACAACGCTTGCACTCAATCCCTGACTCAGCAGACACAGTCCACTACACAACCATGCCTTCCCATTAAAGATTTTTTTTGGAACATCCATGTGAGGAGCCAAAGCCACACCTAGTCGCTCTCTTCTCCTGTGTGGTCATAAAAGACAGCGTCTTTGTTCCTAGAGGAGCTCACACACCATTGACTTTGGTACCTTTCCCTCCCTCAGCAAGGTGGGAGCAGAAGTCTGCTTTCTTCCTGGTTTCTTTCCTGACCTAGTCTATTTGGTGAAAGAGACTTTTTATATGAAACTACATTTTCATATGAAAACAAGTTCAATAATAACTCTCGGAAACAGAGGAATTGTGATCTCTGCTTATGTTATCTGTGATTTCTGTTTCCGCAGTGTGAGGATGGTGACTGTGTCTGACAGCCTTCGATCAAGGTAGAAATCTTGTTTCTATATTAGTGGACTTTGGAGGGGGAGAGGAAATCTGAGAAACAGAAAGCCCGTTTGAAGCAAAAAGGCCATATTGCCACCACCCACAAACCATCATTCACTTAAATATTTCCAAAGCATTTTTTTTCTGCCATCACCTTTGTTATTGTTGTTGAGATGGGGTGTCCTGTATCCAAGACTAGCCTCAAACTCTGTGTAACTAAGGGTGACCTTAAATTTCTGATCATCCTGCCTCTACCTCCTTAGTGATAGGATTATAGGAATGTACCACCATACCCAGCTTATGTCCTGCTGGGGATTAAACTCATCGTGTAAGCTAGGCGAGCCCTGCACCAACTGAGCTACATCCCTGGCCCAGCTTTTCCATGTCGTTGTTGGTCTTGGCTCCAGATCTTCAGAAATGGCAAAGATGTGTTGAATATCATGAATTAAAAGAAAATTTCTCAGGAGAATGTGTGATTTGGTAGCTGTATTTAAATTTTCATTACCCAAAATGAACTTTTTTGTGTGTTTATGACTGTCTGCACATGCCATGGATATCTTTGTGTGTTAACACCCAATTTTGGTCCATATAGAAGTCCTACCATATGGAACAAGAGACATCTTTCAGAACTTAACATGGAGACAAGGATAGAGCTCATAAAGGTACAGGTGCAGATTAGTTGTGTCCTTGTGATACCCATGGGTTTATAACTATCGCTGTCACCTTCATTGTTATCATCATCATCATGTTGAGGAAATATATCGAAACCAGAAAATATTTTTAAATGTCTAGCAACCTGTAATCTCATAACCAGAAATTAAAAAGTAATCAAAGTGGTTTGCTATGTGTTTTCCCTAATGCTATCAAATTGATAGATGTATGTTATTGATTTATAAATAAGAACACTGAAACATTAGCCGTCTTCTTATTTCTTTTCAGGCCCTGCCTTTATTAGAATATTTCAATTTACATAATGAAAACTAATAAAAATATAAAAGTCATCAAAATAAAGATACAAAGTGAAACTCAGTGGAAACATGTAATTGGATAGAATTGCGCAAAATAGGAAGATCATGGTGTTCAGCTGCCATATGAATCAGAAGGAGGCTACATCTGGACACACTCCTGCACATCAACTTGAAAAGCAAATCCTAACGGTGAGTAATCAGGAATTTCAAATGTTGCGCCACTCTTCTTGACAGTTACTCACCGTTCAGTGTTTGTATGTGAGTTCGCTGTGCCTGTAACCCCAAAGCATCACACAAAGGATTTGAGGCTTTAACTTCCTTAGAAACATAGCATTTGTTGGGAGGAACCTGCTACAGTTTATCTATTTCCTAATAAAGCCTAAAATCAAACATAAAAATATTATACTGATACTAGAAAGCTTAACTGCGTGCTATAAGGGAGTACGGTATTAAAAACACTCTGATGCCCACAGCCAATACCCTGAAACCAGTGCCCATAATCCAGTGGAAGCCACATCATGTCAGAAATCAGGAAGGGAGCTCAGAAAGAGACAGAGATAAGACAGCAGAAAACAGGATCAGTAATCCAGGTTATTAAACAAACACTGCAAAACACACTGTGTACAGAAAGGCAGAAGAAAACATGAATTGAATTGAAAGCTGCACTGACTAATAATTACCCTTTGCAAGTTGGCCGGATGGGAGGCTAAAATAAATCTTAGAGGTTGCATTTATTGTAATTTCACACGCTTGCCGTAAAAGGTTGAATGTTGGACTTTTAAAAGCCCTGTCTCAAATTGTGGTCTAAATGAACAATGTCCCAGATAGGTTCACGTGTTTACATCTGTTCCCCTCTGGTGGCCTACTTGGGGATGCTATGGAACTTCTTGGATGTGTAGCCTTGCTGGAGGAAGTGAGTCACCAAAGTGGCCTTGACATATCATATCTGTGGCCCCACTTCTGGTTTACTCACCCTTCTTGACATCAGCAACAATGTGAACAGCAGCACATTCTCTGCCACGGTGAAACGGTATCCCCTTGAACTGTAAGCCAAAGGACAAAACCAAACAAAAAGTCACTTCCTCCTTTAAATGGCTTCTTATCAGGTATTTTTTTTTCAGAGCGATGAGAGGAGTAACTAGTACATTCCAAAAGAAATTTTGAAACACCTTAGTAAATGAAGAAATTCTACATTCATAGTCTGAAATAGTCATCATTTTAAATTTTGTGTTGGCTCTTTATGTTCTTGATGTTCTGGCTAATGGAGTCTCATCAACTGGGAAGACATTGCCCCTCCCAGCCACTCTTAAAGGAAACAGTTTACCCAGAATACCCCACTCTCATGCAAGGCTGCAAGGGAGCCCTTGCCACAGTCACCTCCTCTGGGGACCTCTTTTATCCTAGGAAGCAAGATTCTTCTGTCTTAAGCATCCCAGACTGAGGACCAGAGCTGTGGAGATAACTGTTTCACCCAGCGCTCCAGAAGTTATTGAAACCCTCAAGTTAATCCTGATTACCTGATTTGAATTGCCTTTGCCATAAGTTCAGGTTCCTGCTCAAGCTTCTTCCATTGCTGATTCCCCTCCTCTTGGGGACGAAGTATTAAGCATACTGTTGACTTAGTGGCAGTCGACTTGTTGGCCTTGCTATTCATGAATAGTAATAAAGCCTACAGTTCAAAGCTAAAATGGGAGTTATCCCTTAGTTAGTTTATAGGTTCAGTAGACTACTTGTCAAAATCAACACCTTTTCTTTTAAAAAGCAAGAAACTGAAGGTCTAAAGATACATCTTGGTGGCAGAGTACTTACCTAGATGTTCAAAAATCTAGATTCAGACATCAGCAACACACACACACACACACACACACACACATACACACGACAATAACTCTAAAACTGTAGTTCTTATCCTGTGGGACACAACCCCTTTGGAGGTTGCATATCAGATACCCTGCATATCAGATATTTTCATTACGATTCATAACAGCAGCAAAATTACAGTTATTATGAAGTAGCAATGAAATAATTTTATGATCAGGGGTCACCACATTAGGATCTGTATTGAAGGGTCACAGTATTAGGAAGGCTGAGAACCACTGCTCTAAAGTTTATGGGAATTCAAATGAAAAAGAATGGACAAAACAACTGTTGAGAAGAATAAATTAAGACTATGAAAAACATATCTAAAAAACATAGAGAAAACTTTTGTGCTTAGATATCTTTCACAAGACATAAAAGTATAACAGGTAAGATTGTTTTGAACACTTGGATTTTACAATAATGAAACATATTTGTTCCCTGGATGATTCCAGTTACAAAGTAAAAAAGATAAGGCACGGTCAGAGAATACATGTAATTGGGGACATGAATCTTAATAGGTTTTAAAAAAAAAGATTTGTAACCCAATAATTATCATAATGAATTGAGCTAATGCTCCAGTGGAAGCTTCACCCTACATGGATGCTTCATCCCCTCTGACTAGCATTCACAGTGCTAAAAGGTGGTACACAAGCTAGCAAGGGAGAGAAGCAATCATCAGTCTCACCTAGCCATGAACGCTGAGAGCTACCATAGTGACCAGTCTGGCAAGAATACTGGTGCAATGGCAGTACACATTGTTATGGGCATAACCAACCCCTTTAGGGGGACTTAAGTCCTATGCTTTGAGATGAAATCCATACCCAGCGTCACTAAAGTGGCCAAGAATTTGAAATCAGAGATATCATAGGCCTAGGAGAAAACTTAACAGTATTATTCTGCTAATGGAAAATAGCAATTTAAATGACTCACAGTGGCATATTGCTGTACCAATGGATCAGAACATTGTTCAACTCTAATCAGAGAAGCTTCCTACAGTAAGTGGGAACTAAACTCAAAATCTCTTGTGTGGAGAGCAAGGGATTTTGAAGCACTCATCACTAAAAGGATATCTTCATCAATCCCCCCACTTCTACCCTTAAAGCTCAGGAAGACAAGCAGAAGAGAAAGTAAAAATATTTTAAGAGCCAGAGATGGTGGATGGCCCCATAGAACCAGCGTCTTCCCGACACAAAGCTCTGCATACATGAGCTCACAGAGACAATGACAGCATGCACAAGACCTGTACAAGTCCAAGCCAGGCAAAATTCTGTTTTATTTATTTTATTTTATTTTATTTTATTTTATTTTATTTTATTTTATATGTTTTATTTATTTTTTGTTTGACTTCTTTTGAGAGAGAAAGAACATAAAGTTGGATGAGTAGGAAGGGGAGGATCTGGCAGAAGTTGTGGGACAGAAAAGAATATGATCAAAATATATTGTACAAAACCCTCAAAAAATAAAAACGTAACAATAAATACAAAAACAATAATTTATATTACCAGTAAACAATAGTTTACATAGAAACATGTAAATAACAGACACTTCACCATAGTAGAAAAAATTTGATGTGTTCTAGTTAGCTTTAACTGTCAATTTGACTCAGCTTAAAGTCACCTGAGAAGAGAGTTTCATTGAGTTAGTGCCCAAATCATACTGGTCATGTCTGCCCAGACCATTATAGAGGAATATGGGAATAGTGGAAGAGGGTTAATGGTTGGTAGGTATTTCACTCTGTACCAGTATCAAATTCTCAAGAATAAAGAACAACATTTTAAAGGAATGCATTTGAAACTTTACCCTGTGTGAATTTCACAAGTAAACACCAAGCATAGTTTTTTGATCTACTAAATATAATGTGTGTAATATACAGTGTGACTATGTGATATTCAGGCGTAGACAGATTTTTCAACCAAATCTTAGAAAGCACAGATGTCAAGGTAAAAGTGATGAAGTGGGTGTGCCCTAAATTAGATAGATTCTCTTTCAGAAAAGACACCAGATTAAGGATGCAGAGGAAAAAAGACTTACACAAGATGAAAGCCTGACAGTAAAATATCACTCTAAGTATACAAAGTGGTTCTGCCAGGGCCTTTGGATTTCCCTGTGAGAAAATAAGTAAAAATGCTGGTGTAGACTGTGGTAGGTCATTTGAGGACAGGCAAGCTGAATGGGCAAGAGATATGTAAAAGATACTGTGGGCACTGGTTTGTTGTCAACTTGACACAAACAAGGGTCTTGTGGGAAGAGGATACCTCAACTAAGAAAATGCTTATCAGGTTAACCTGGAGGCAAGCATGTGGAATATTTACTTCGTTAATGATTGCCATGCGAGGGCACAAGCCATCATGAATCAGGCCACCCCTGAGTAGGAAATCCTGGGTACTTTAAGAAAGCAAGTGAAGCAAGTTATGGGAGCAGGTCAGTACAGTGCATTCCTCCATGGCCTCTGCTTTAGGTTCCTGCCTTGAGCTCCTTTCCTGACTTCCCTTCAGGGAAGACTATAAACATTAAGGTGAAATAAACCTTTTCTCATCCAAGTTGCTTTGTGCTATGGTGTTTATCATAGCAATAAAAAACAAACTAAGAAACAAAAGTTCTGTGAAAATAAGACTCACACTGCAGCAGAAAGGAAGATGGCTAGAGAGATTCCCAGACACAAAGGCTAATATTTTGGTAGTCATCAGGAATATTATGATTACAAACACCACTTGACTCAGCAATCTCTATCCCCTGGTTTGTCCTCTGAAGGCTCTTTGTGTGTGGGGACAGGCCAGGGGTACTCTTCTGATTACAGCTAAAGACTGCTTAGCTGACTGAGGGCATTTTGTGAAGGTCTCTGTGAAAGTCCTTGCACACTGAGCTGATTATCTGCAGAGTAACAAATATGAAATTAAATGTTCTCCAATATGATTCGTGTCCACATCTCTCCTTCACAAATGAAGAAACAGAGGATCTAAGAAGTTAAGTGAGGGCCTACTTCACAGAGCAAGGAAGAGGCGGGGTGTGTGGGGACCAAAATCTTCCCAAGAAATGTGATTTTGATTTTAGTTGTATCACTGGAAAGTTCAAACATATGTAAAACTAGGAGATTTGGATCATGAACTCCCTGTGCTCCCTCAGCATTCACAAGATAGATCAGCAGCCAAACCTGTTTTTGCTGTGCCTCCACCCACCTACTCCATTCCGTGTGGTTATTTTTGAAGCAGATCCTAAAGAGAATATGATTTCATCTTAAAGGGCATAATTCAGAAACATAAATTCTTTCTTTGAATAGGGTCCCTTATGGATTAATTCATAATATTCTAGCTTCATTCTGAGACTTTCAACCATCAGTTTTTACTATCCTCAAATGTGCTGTGGGTGTCTGCATTTTCTGAGAATTCTTAACTGTTTTCTAGCAACCTATATGCTTGTACCTGCGGGCTCTGGACCATAGGAACAAGAAAGGCAACTGAGCCTGGGTATTGGTCTGTCTGTATGGATTTAAAAAATTTTTTTCAAGGAATTTGCTTTCTGACAATTACACACACACACTGCATTTTGCTTATTGTCACCCTCAATCCTCTCTTATCTTCTTCACACTAATTATTGTCTTACTGCTGGGAGTCAGACCAATGAATCACTTTCTCAGAGACCCTGATTAAATGACAAAGGAAATGTTAGTCCTGTGTCCTTGACTAGGAAAGGACTTGGTAACGCTGGTCCAGGGCTGGAGACATTGCATCAAAGGAGTCAAAGATGAGGCTTCTGCGGACCCCTAGGATGTCACTATCAGTCCAAAGGCAGCTGTGTCTGGGATATCCTTGCTCTCTTTGCCAACATTGTCTAATTTTGCTCTCTGTTGACCTTGGCCATTTTCCCTAAAAATAGTATATAACATGCTCTACTTCTTTATAAACTTGCTTGGCATAAGTCATCAGCTTACAGAAGCAGCCTGTTCTGAGCTACTGCTTTTGCCTTCTTTATTTCTCCTCTTCTGTCTTCCTTACTCTCACACTTATTCCCAAACTTGAAATCTTGACATTCACGACCCTTATTCTTGCAGGGTCAAGTCACCCATCCACTGTACAAGTGCTTTTTCCACATTCTTGTTTCTTTTTCTTGTGATACATTGAACTTAGCCAGGGCTGACTGTGGGACCGTATGTTGGAAGCTATCGGAGAGCCTGATGGGTTCATCAATATGAAGAAAGTATGTCTCTCCTGTCCCAGAATCCATCAGTAACCCACAGGGAGGGGTAGACCTCTCCCTGATATATAATTGGTTATTTATAAGTTCAGCTTTGTACAGGCTTACTGCAGTCATTCACAGCTGGTGTGAGGTCATGATTGCATTGGCTATACCATGCCCAGAGACAGCTTTTCACAGTCCTCCCCCCTCCAGTATTTGCCAACTCTTACACTCTTTCTTATCCCTCTTCCACAATGTTCCCTGAGCCCTAGGGAGGGGTGGTGCTGGTATAAATGTCCTATTCAGAGTTGAGCACCCAACCATCACTGCCCATCATCTTCAGCAGCCTCTGCATTTGCTGCTGTTTCCTGGAAAGAGGATCTTCTCTGATTAAGGCTGACATCATGTTTGTCTATGGGTATAAACATAGGTGTTCAGAAGGCAGGGTGATGCTGTGTCAATTCAGCCAAACAATAGGAGTAAGTTCCTCTTAGTGCCTAAGGTATCCCCAACCAAGGGGTTTTAATTGTATTGATAGTACCAGGCACAAATTCATTCTTGTGGAATGGGCATCAAAACCAGAGGATGCCATGTGTCCCTGTAATAGTCAAACCACTATTGTACCAGTAGGTACATCTTGCCTAGCAGGTTGGTATTTTAATTTGCTGGTTAAGGCCATTGATGCCTCTTCTCCCATGGCAAACTACACAGCATCTTCAGGTGCTGTGATCTTTGGATGCCTGGATTTTGCTGAGTGCGTTGCGTAGGATTTAGGTTTCTCACATACCCTGTGCAATTCCTGGAAACTGAAGGCTCTGGAAATGTGATTCTATTTTGTTGGTTTTGTTTTGCACTCTCATGGTGAAAGTATCCTTGGGCACTATATTGCATCTCTACAGTGAGTTGTACTGTGTCTGCATGATTGTAATTTTGTGCCCCTAACTATTAGTATTTATTGTCTACAACCACTGACCATGAGACCCAAAACAGTACGATTCTCAGATTTCATAATTTCTCATTTTTATAAGGAGAGCAAACCTTCTGCTCATAGCACTTTGTTACCTTGGGGTAAATGCTGACACAGGAAGATGGGAACAGAGATAGCTTCCTGATACAAATTCAGATTAAATGTATCCCTTGCCTCCTGTCCTCCATAGCTGGTCGATAAAAGCTGTTGAGTGATACTGCATACTTAAACTTTTAAATGTCTGATGTTTTCCAATACCTGGTGCTTCGGGTCTGTATTGATCTTAGGGTTGTTTTCGGAGGAGGCTTCCACAACCTTGTGTACTTCTGATTGCTTCCACTGTCAGGTCTGAGAAGAAATTTTGGACTCTAAAGCATCTCCTGCACTGAACTTTCCATGGCCAGTTCTTGTGGGGTTTGCTTCCTTTCAGTGGGAAATGGTATTTGAACTCCTAAATCAAAGCCATGCTGGTTCCCTGAATCCCAAGCTGTAGCACTAAGAAAGGAAGAAGGAACAGCATACTCATGCACACAGATCAAACATACACCAAGGTACATTTCACCCATAGAACTAGTTATCATGGTTGACATCAGTTAGCCAGGGCATCTGAGTAGGTGACAGAAAAGAAGTTGATGATCTTGGAAAGAAGGAAGAAAGATAGAGAGAAGGAAGAAAGGAAGGAAGGAAGAAGGGAGAGAGGGAGGAAAGAAAGAAGGGAGGGAGAGAGGGAAAGAAAGAAAGAACGAACGAACGAAAAGGAAAGAGAAGAAGGAAAGAAGCAAAATGGAAGAAGGTAAAATCAAAGAAAGAAATGAGGGAGGAAGGGAAGTAAAGAAGCCAGAGAAAGAAGGAGAGAGGGCAGGCAGGCAGTGGGTCATGTTTTATGGACTGAGACATATAATTGATTGAATTTTTCTCATCTACTGGCCAATAAGTTAATAAACACCATTTTTAAAGGGAAGAAATACTGGCAAATCCATAGAGAAAGTAGGTCAGTGGCTTGCCGTGGTTGCAGGAATGGAGAGTGACTGCTAATGAGGCTAGTTTTTCTTTCTTTTTTTTTCCTTTTTTTTAATGGACTGATGGAAATCTCCTGGAATTAGACTGTGGACATGTGTCTGTGTTCTTTATAAGGTAAACTTTATGGCATGGAAACAACTCCTCAGTTTAACAAAAGGAATTAAGAACTGGCTCCCTTACCATTTAGATGCGAACCTGAGACTTGACAAATGGATTTGGGTGTGTGGCAGTATTGGGGACTTTAGGTATCTGGGAGTCTGTGGCTGGGGTTTAGATAAGCTAGCTTTGGAGGGTAACACAGGACTTTCTATTAGGTTGTCAGAAGCAGTGCTTATGAGCTAGACAGCAGCAAAAATGAATAAGTATGTGGGGCTTTGTATAATGAGTGAGAAAACAAATAAGATCTGTAGCACTATTCCACACACATTTTAATGTGTTTGTATTTGTGCACAAGGATGGCCTGCTTTTCATAAGTTCATGTCCCTCTTAGCTGCACACATCGAAAACATCAGTGCTGATGTCGAGGGAAGAGGCAAGGATGACTCTGAGGCTACCTCATAGAATAGAAAGTAACTGAGAAAGGGGTGGTCCTAGCGTGCAGCGCTGAACATGGTAATGAGAAGGCTGTGAACAGTGGGTAGGGGAACAGTGCCTTAGGTTAGGGCTTTGTTGCTGGGAAGAGACACGATGGCCACAGCAACTCTTATAAAAAGAAAACATCTAACTGAAGCTGGCTCACAGTTCAGAAGTTTAGTCCATTGTCATCATGGCAGGGAGCATGGTGGCATGCAGGAAGGCATGGAGCTGGAAAGGTAGCTGAGACTTCTATATCCAAATCCCAAGGCAGCAGGAAGGGAAACTGACACACTGAGAATGAGCTTCTGAGACCTCAAAAGTCACCTCCAGTGACACACTTCATCCAACAAAGCCACACCTACTCCAACAAAGCACACCTCTTAAGAGTGCCCCTCCCTAGGGACTTATGGGGGCTATTTTTATTCATACCACAACAAGCCCTCTCCACACCTGCAGACCAAAAGCAAAAAGAATGAGAACCCAAATTTAGCTCCAACTTGGATGCCATCTTTCCGGCAGAGCATCAGAGAGATGACAAGTACGTTTACTAAGAAATGCTTTCAAAAGCCTCTTTTCCCTGTGGCTGCCTCAATATCCTTCTCATAAGGAGTCTAGAATCTCCGCATTGTTATCTCTCAGCCTCTAAATAGTTCTTATCTCTGAGCTCTTTTCTTCTCTTCAGAGAGCGAGTTCTGTGTTCTAAGCAAATCACTCACTTCTTCTATTGTCTATTGTTATCTTCTTGCTGACATTCAAACAAGCTCTACATACAGACTCCCAGGAGCCAAGCTGGCAGATGGAGCGAGGGTTGGAGGAGGCACTCTCCATTCTTGGGGATCATGCCCTACTCTGGCAGCTTCTCCTCAATGCTCTTGGGACCAGAAAAAAAAATCCCTTCGTCTTTGCCTCCCCCAGCTCTGGGGACATGCCTCGGTTTCCTTCAAGTGCTGTTTATTGCTTGCTCCTCTTTTCTTCTTGCTTCTTCAGCCTTGCAGTTCCTGGGTACCCAAGTCCCCATCATGTTACATTCTGTCTGTTGAAACTCGTGCAATTTCTTTCTTCAGCTGAACCAGCTACGAGGGCCAGTAGCACAGGAAGAGTTACAGTCCAGAAAACGGACCCTCATGATAGGATTCTGGGCTTGATTTAGTCACATACTTTGCCTTTAATGTGACTTTGAGCTCAAATGCACTGGGCTGATAGCAATGTAGAGCCCTGGCTGGAGCTGGGGAGGGCCAGTCATTGACTCTTTAAGGGACTAGATGGCTATGTCACCTGACCACCATGGTGTAGTGTGGGAGAAGCTAGTTCTCATCCCTCCAGCCATGCAGTCCTACGGTAAGCACAGCACTACACCACGGGCTGGGAGAGGGGCATACCAAAGTTGAGACTGTTGAACTTCAGTTCCAGGCACGGTTCAAGGGTCAAGAGGATCTCAGAGCTGCATCAGTGTCATGACTCTTCTTCCCCTCCTCTTCCTTCTCCTTCTTCTTCTTTTTCTTCTTCAATGGAGGAGGATCTCAGTTGGCAGAGCCAAGGTGCCTCTGTCCAGGTTTCATATTGCCAGCATGATTTGAGTCTGCACAGCTACTGACTGTCTTCTGTGAGGGAGAGCTGAATGGGAAAAAAAAATGCTGAATGTTAAGACTCGAACAGAGTCCATCTGGAAATAAACATTTCCATAAAATTATTTTTATTTATCTATACTTATGCACTAAATCATCTCTTCAACCCTAAAATTGGGACCCTTAGACCTCCAATGCTCTCTGCAGATCCATTGCTAACAGAAGTTATTCTAACTCTGAGAAATTGAGATAACCTGTCCCTGTGTGGCAATATTTCAATATGCTACCCTGACACACATGACTTACAGAAGGGTGTCGGTCTCTTCAAAATGGGCCTCCTCACTCCACTGCCTATAGGAGAATCTATGCCTCCACCCCACAGAAGGGCAAGTTTCAAGTCTGGCCTGAGAGGAGAAAGCACAGCATACGGTGTGAAGAAACCATGAGATGTTGCTAATTTTCACCAGCAGAAATGTGAGGGATGTATGTGGAAATGATCTTGAAGGGTGTCAGACCAAAGAGGATTGAAGACAAATTGAGATCAACCAAGTTTCTAGGTTGTGGTGCCCCCGGCAGAGATTCCACGCTGATGTGTAGCTCAAGAAGACAAAAGAGTTTCCGAGTATTTTCTTGACCGTTTGAGCAATTGGTTGGTTGAGCATAACATGGGAAAAGAATGCAGTGAGGCATCTGGGGAGATGGCTCAGTCAGTAAGGTGCCTGTTATGAAAGCTCCAGGACCTGAGTTTTATCCCTGGCACCCAGGTAAAAAAGCCAGGTGGAGCTATTCATGTCTATGACTCTAGCATTGGGGAGGTAGAGACAGGGAGTCCTGAAGTGTAGAAGATAGTGTAGACAACAAGAGTGGGAGATACCTGACATCAAACTGAGGCCTACTTACCCCCCCCCACACACACACCTCACACATACCACCTTGATGTCACAAAAGTAAAGAAAATAAAAAAGTGTTTCAAAGCTTACAAAGCAGTTCGTGGGAGAGGATTTCCCACAGCGTAGTTTTCTTTGCTCATGAAAGGGTCACACACAGTAAGCTTCCCACAAACAGTACTTCTCCTTCCCGGCTCCACCACTGCAATTTGATTTATAAAAATTCAATTTACACGGAACTTCCAAGAGAGACATTTGTTGTGGAAAGTGGGGTATTTGACACTTGGTCCCAAGATCGATATGTCTGGGGAGTGTTTGGAGTCGAGGACGAATGGTTGTGTTCCGTCTAGCCATGGGCACAGGTGAGCCCCCGCACTGAGCCTTTCCAATGGCGGGCAGGCAGTGAGTGCTTTCCCATTACACAGCATCGGGTCAGCGGCAAGCAATAAATCCGTGTGGGGCCAGCACCCAGCCAGGCAGTTTCAGGAAGTCTATAAAGCGTGTATTTACAGAACTGTGCCAAATTGTTATGGGGATTTAAAAAAAAAATCAATCGTCTGATCTATCTACTCTTGTAGAGAGCCTGCCTCATAGGAAATGACCAATGACTGCTGTCCAAAATAATGATGATGAAGATAATAAGACTATCGTGCATCACTGTCGGCAACTGTGATCTTCACAGAGTGGACTGTCTCCGTCTGTGTTCGGGAGTACTGGCTCCGACTCCTCTGGGTTTTAGGTGTGTAATTTCAGATATGTCTCTTTATTCACAGACTCAACAGTGTATAGATTTTCTCGAGTTCTGGGAAAATGCTCGAAGACACATATTTGACCCTTTCCTCCTCTGTCCAATCATAGAAAGAAAAATGTTAGCCAGATAATATTGAAGTGTGTGAAAGCTATGAAGTCTAAATGGATGAAAATTGAGTAATTATCTTTTGGAAATTTCTGCAAAAAGAATCATCCAATCATCACTTTAGAGGCATGAATACATGAGGGAGAATCTATGCTGCAGACAACCAGGCCTGGATGGAAGCAATATGTTGGATGAAGGGTGGCCAGGGGGAGGGTCTGAGAATGCAGAGCGTCTGTAGCTGCAGAGATGGGCATGTGCCTTTCTTCAGGGGTTTGTGGTGAAGCAGCTTATGTCAGAGACAAAGAAACACTTCAGAGCATTGAAGAGGCTTACAACACAGGGCTGAACACACGCACTAATGGTGTTGTCAATGGCGCATAAAGTGCTGGAGCAGAGGATGGCTCTTCTAGTATGCTGTCAGGTCCTGGCCTGTGTCAACATCACTAGGCTTTGCATACAGTCATGATACTATCCTTCCGACCTGTACCCATTACACTGCATATCTCACAGTTCCTATGGGTCAGCATGTAGAGTACCAGTTCAGTCCAGATAGGAGCCAGGGCAGGGGTCACAACAGTGGCCAGACTGAGAAAGTGTCCAGTTCCAAATTCATGAAGCTATGGCTCTGCCCACCCCCTGAAGATTGTCTGTGGAGGGCCTGATCCCTGGACTCTCTGGTTGATGTTGGATGGCTATCTGCAGAAACTGGCTCACGGTGTCACAGGTTTGCTTGTTCCAACTAGCAAGAAAATCGTCCTACAGCATGACATATGCTAAACCTGAATATCCCAAAGACCACATAGATGTTAGCAAGCATGGGGAATATGAGTGACTGTAAGTGTGTGGTACTACAGGTCAGGGCTGTTCCAGTGATGCAGCCAAGGTACCATTAGAGACCACAGCTGTCCAACATAGATGGAAAGCCAGACCAATGTCGAGATGGTGGAGGCTGCAATGGGTGTTTCTAGAGCGTGGTTTATCAATCTTCCTGATATTGTGTGATCTTTTAATACGGTTCCTCATGTTGTGGTGACCCTCAAGCATAAAATTACTTCATTGTGACTTCATAACTGTATTTTTGCAACTGTTATGAATAGTAATGTAAATATATGATATGCAGGATATCTGATATGTGACCCCTTTGGTGTTGTGACCCACAGGTTGACAATCACCATTTTAGAGCCTCACGAAGTTAATAGCTATCTTTAGAGTGTTCACTTCCCATTAAAACTGCCAGTGCCATCTCCCTTCTGCAACAACAAGAAGGGGAGAGAGCCACCGCAGGGCTGTTTCCCCACTGGGGCCCTGGCAACATCTCTACCAACATCTCCCATACAGTGCTGGGGAAACTACTTATACAAACATACTGTGGCTCCATCAAGCTATTCTTCATTTGTCAAAGCAGTGGAAGACTATGAAAATAAACCATCTCTGCCTTATCTTTCTGAAGAACTGTACCAACCTAATGAAAAAAGCAAACAACCACAGAAATGTATCCACCAGGAAGGCTCAGTGCAGCAGGGCTAGCTGCAAGCCACAGTCACCAAAGGAAGAATGATGTTCTGGAGATAGCCACAGCTGTACCATAGAAGTGCTAGACTCAGATGTATATACATTGTATTTTGACCATTTTCACCCATATTTTTATTTGTGGTTTCACCAATACCTATACCATAGGTAAAGTGCCTACATTCCTAAAAATAACCCCTTATTCATGATTCTGTGTGACTAAAAGAAAAACAAAAGAGTAGAAGAGGTACTAGTTGGGAAGAGAAAGATGTAGAAATATTTGAATCCAATAGCTGAAATACAGACATGCCCTTACCACATACCTTTAACCACTCTGGCAGACACACCCTTAGTATACACTCTTAATCCCTCTAGCTAGAATATACCCTACCCTTAGTACACACTTTTAATCCTAAACAATGAAGGTAAAGTTAATTTGTAGAAGAAAGCACCCATGTTTTTGAAAGTGTCTTCTAATTGAGAGGCAAACAGAGTAGTGAATCAGAGAAAGATTTGACAAAATAGGTTATGCCCAACTCATGAGAAGAGAGAGGAAAGAGAGGTGCTTAAGAGAATAACTCGGGGGGTAGTTTTATCATGAGAATTTTACAAAGAAAGGTTGTAGAGAGAACAAGCTAGACATAGGTAAAGACAGAATAAGCAAGAAGAAGAGAAAGATCCAGAAAATGAGAACACATTGCCAAAGTTAGTATGAGGCTAAGCAGAGCAATTCAGTCAGAAGCTGAAAGAAGCTGGTTTGATTCAGTCAGCTTGGAGAGGAGTTTTGAGCCAGAAAAGCTGAGTCAAACAAGCCAGCCCAAGTTCATGAAGAACTTCAAAGGGTGAATTTATTCAGCAGTAAGCCTCAGAGAAGGCAATTACATCAGGCAAATAAAAGCAACTTTTACAGAAAGGGGATGAGTGGAGATGGGAGCGGGCAAGGATGAGTGACAGGATATGATAAACATACATTATATACATGTATGAACATGTCATAATGAGATTCACCAGAATGCATAAGTAATATATGCTGGTAAAAGCATTAAAAAGTCACAGTGAGTCCATAATGAAGTCACTACGCACAAAGACAGAGAAGCTAGACAGAGCTGGGTGTGGGACTTTCTGAGAATGGTTGTTAACTCGGAAGGGATAGAGGTGGTGGGAGGAAGATAACCCTTGTTGCTCAGATCCATGAGCTGTTCACAGAGTAGAGTAATAAGTAGAGGGCCTTGTCCCATGAGCCTCTGGGCCCAATACGTCCCCAGGGAAATAGGTGAGCTTACCAATCAACTCCTCGTATTTCCTAGATGGAGGTGTCTAGTTTGACCAATAACCACTTAACACTGTAAGTCTTACAGCACCACGGTGGTGATACTAGGAATGGTAATCTTGCCTAATGCTGTGTTGTAGAAAAGTGTGTATTCAGATGGAACTATGACAGGTGGAAGACAGATCAAAGGAGAACAAGGCCACCCCCATCTGGGTCTTGCCCTCTCCCCAAACTCTGAATGCACACAGTCCTCCACTGATATTTTTTTTTTGTTTTTTTTTTAGTTTTTCTTTATTTTCACTTAAATTTTTTTGATAGGAAAAAAAAAAGGAATATGGCCAATTTGTCCCTCCAACTTTCAATAATGAGTCAGAAAAGATAAATATGAAAGGCTTCGGGTTAATTCTAAGGAGCTTAATTATTTTTTTCCTTGGGATGCATCTTTTCTGAAATGAGTCTTGCTATCTTCCTTCTGTTATGGCAGCCCCCATCCTGCCCTTCCCCCTCCCTTCCCCCTCCCCCTCCCTTGCATGGCAAAAGTTTATTTTGGGCTTGGGGAATGAATTTGTAATTAAAACACTTGCTGTCACAATCATAAGAATTTGCATAATAGGGACTCTTCATTAGAGCAGAGAATAAAATCCGTCTGATAATCAAATCAGTTCATCTGCTATTTATTTAAGGATGTTGCCAACCATGGAGGCTGGGCATGTGGGCAGAAGGCACAGGTGGGGAGGCCTGGGGACCTGCCCTCTGGGCCCACTGCCAAAGGCTGTGCTCAGAGGAGGGATCTGGCCTTCTCCACTGCTGAGAGGGAAAGTTCTGACAAGCTTTCCCCCAGGCCCACGAGGCACAGTGTGCTCTCTGACACCTTAGCATTTCCACTCGGGGGCATTAATTCTGAACATGAAACAGCTCTCTTCAAGTCAGAACTCCTTAGCCTCCTGCAAGAGAATTGTTGAGAGAAGAAGCACGCAAAAGTGCGGTCACCACCATGCATCCAAACCACGCTCCTGCACTGGGGAGGATGCACACATCTCACTGCACACCCGTGCATGCACACACTTGCACACACACACACGTGCACACAGTGACACATGCACAGACATGACTTCACACATCCACCTATGTACAGACAATGCACAAAACATGCCCAGTACACATCACTGCACACATTCCCCTTACATGCACACCATGGACAGGGCGTGTATCGCATAACTACCTGTTCATTACATCCACACACACACACACGTGTGTGTGTGTGTGTGTGTGTGTGTGTGTGTGTGTGCGCGCGCGCGTGTGCGCTCCGTGAGATGTGAGCATGCTGCACGGCGGTCACTACACGTCTGTGTGGTTCTTCTCTCAAGAGTTCTCTTGCAGGATGCTAAGGAGTGCGTCACTGAGAACATTTTCAGAGAGGTTTAGCTGAGGACAGACGAGTTGAATGGCAGTTCCCCCTGGAATGGGGTCCCGGGATAATTTTTTTTTTTTTAAGGAGAAAGCAAGTTGAGCACCATCTCTCATCATTCTCTGCGTTATGACTGCAGATTCAATGTGACCAATCACCCCACCCTGAACACACACACATACACACACACACACACCAGCTGTTATGACTTCGCCTACCTTCAAACCAGGAGTCAAAATAAATCCTTGCTCCCTTAAGTTGCTTCTTGGTGGATATGTTTGCCTGCAGCCACAGAGAGGTAACCAATTTATCACCTTTTCAATTTGCTTCCTGCCTGTTTTATGTAGAAAGCCTGCTGCCCGGCAGCCTTTAGCACAAGGACCGGGAAGCCCAGTGCTGAAGGAGTACTAAGTTGACACTGCTTGGGGCGATTCAGTCCTGCCTCTTACCCTTAGGTCCTCTGTGTGTCTTGGTTGTCTGTGGGTCTGTAGATTTTTATAACAGTTAAATTCTTCTTAGGATTTTTTAAAATTAGGGTGTGGGTGTTTTTTTTTTTGACAGTTTTTTTACTTGTATAAGTTGTATTGTGACATATTCATCTTCATTAAATTCTGCTAGCCCTTCCCCAAAACACACACACACACACACACACACCCCTTCTGGCGCTTTTCTTCATCCAGTTAGCTCAACTTTTACTTTTATGTCATGTGTGTGCATGTGCTTGTGTGTGTGTGTGTGAGTGTGTGTATGAGTGTGTACACATCTTACCACACCCCCACTCTGTCCTCTATCTTTTACAGTCTATCCAACCCCTCTGCCACAATGTTCCCTGAGCTCCAGAGCAGCTAATGTAGCTTTGTGATTTTGACGCTTAAGATTTCATCTAGGATCTTGTGTATCTGTCATGTCAATTTGACTAACCTTTACCCCATTGAAGGGTAAAGAGTGGGTACAGATGCCCATTCTCTCTGCCACTTTCCTATATTTTTCAGTAGTCCCACTGCTTTTGACAGATGTGGGTCTGCCTTGGCAGACTCGCATGTGGAAAGGGCCACTGGGATAGTTTTATGGGAAGAAAGAAACGTCAGGCTGTGGCAAGGGAATTCCAGACACCTCTAGGTGTGGTGGGAGCTGACTGACAGCTGACACCGCCAGGGTGAGGGGGCCAAATGGGTAGTGGGGACAATTAGAACACACATCCCTTTTTCAGCCCCAGCACTGTATCTGCAAAGAGCCCTGTTCTGCGGAAGTCAGAGGTGGTACAGGCGGCACTGCTTGTCCAGTGTCTCCCAGAGGCAGCGTGGCCAGGCTGCCAGAGTTCAGCCCTCAATAACAGTGACTGTTTTCTATCAACTAAGACAGTGACTTCACTGGAGTGTCACTGTGCTGTTTATAGCTCGCTTTGATGGGCGCCGTCTCTTTGTCTTCTCACACTGATTCATTTCCTTTGAAAATATTTTGTTGCTTTTTCATGCGTATGGATGTTATGCCTGTATCTGTGTCTGTCCACCGCATGCCTGGTGCTCATGGAGGCAAGAGGATGTGGCCAGATCTTTGGAACTAGAGTGATAGACAGTTATGAGATACCGTGGAGGTTCTGGGAATTGAACACAGGTCCTGTGGAAAAGCAGCCAGTGTGCTTAATCATTGAGGCCTCTCTCTAGCCCTTCTCACTTCTTTTTATGTGAGAGGTGACGGATTATGTACATCTCAGACACATTCTTTGCAAATGTGAAGAAAAATCACAGCATCATGTTTCTTAATGTGTATGTTAATTTTCTTTCCTTGATGGCCTCTCTCCCTTTCAGTTACTGCTTTTTAACATCACCTGCTCTGGACCATACTTCATACTCACTATCCTTCCCAGTGCATACATGCAGTAACATAAAGGTGTGCGTGTACCTGTGCCTGTATGCACACACATGCATAAATGTCCACACGCAGGCATGCACACATGTTACTTCTCTGTCTGTTCTTACACACACATACATACATTTTTATAGACATAAAAAGACAAGTGCATACTGAGTCTTTATGAACACACATAAATGTGCAGCTTTACATTTTTTCCATTGTTTTGCCAAAATAAATGTTCCTAAATACACCTTTCAGCATCTTGCTTTCTGAGCTCAGCGATGCCTTATCAAAACCCTTCCTGTCCTGACCAGAGTTCAGGCACCTCCTCTAAGAATGGCAAATGCTCTCAAGAGTGTGTGCACACACAGTTACTTACTCCCAAGTCTATGTCTCAGTGCTTCGGTGGTTGCTCAATGTGAACAGTCTTCTCTTACAAAACTGGTTTTTCAGAGATCCTCTGTGATAGGCTCCTGTCCTGTTCCCTGTTTTCTCCTTCTTCCAATGTCCATCCCATTTGCCTTTCTGAATGAGAGTGAACATCTTACCTAGGGTCCTCCTTCTTGCATAGCTTCTTTAGGTGTACAGATTTTAGGATATTTATCCTATATTACATGTCTAATATCCACTTATAAGTGAATATATACCATGGGTGTCTTTCTGCTTCTGGGATACCTCACTCAGGATGATCATTTCTAGTTCCCACCCAGCAGGGTATTAAAGTAGATGTTGACACTCATAGCCAAACTTTGGGCAGAGTACAGGGAATCTTATAAAAAAGGGGGGAGATAGAAAGACCTAGAGGGGACAGGAGCTCCACAAGAAGAGCAACAGAAGAAAAAAAAATTGGGCCCAGGGGTCGTTTCTGAGACTGATACTCCAACCAAGTACCATGCATGGAGATAACCTAGAACTTGTGCACATATGTAGCCCATGACAGCTCAGTCTCCAAGTGGGTTCCCTAGTAAGGGGAACAGGGGCTGTCTCTGACATGAACTTAGTGGCTGGCTCTTTGATCACCTCCCCCTGAGGTGGGGGCAGCCTTACCAGGGCACTGAGGAAGACAATGCAGATGGAAAGGACAGAAGAGCTCCCCTATAAGTGAACTGGAGAAGAAGGAGGAAGGCAGAGTTGGGAGGGGACAAGGGAGGTGGCTACCGCTGGGATACAAAGTTAATAAAATGTAATAAATAAAAAAAATGAAAAAAAAACCTTTGGTTTTGTTTTCACATTTTAAACAATAAGACTTCAAAGGGTCCTGGTACAAAAGAGAGAGAGAGAGAGAGAGAGAGAGAGAGAGAGACCAAAAATAAACAAACAAAAAAAACAATAGAATTCATGAAATTCATGATCAGTTCAGGACTCTAGCAGAGTTTGCAAAGCAGCAGCCAGCAGCCAGCAGCCAGCAGCCAGCAGCCAGCAGCCAGCAGCCAGGTGAGTGGGGAAATAGTCCAAGTCCCTTTGAAATGCAAGTATGGGCTTCAAACTTGCAGGGCCTGGTGACATTGTTGCTGTTACTCTGGGCACCAGTCTCAGCTTCAAGCCACTTTCAGAGCTATAAAATGCATTTTTTCCTTAATAACATCCTTTAAGCCCCTTCTATTGCTGTAGCTATAGGGAATTCAGGCATCGGAGAGCCCAGTCCATCTGTGCTTCAGAGTCTATTCCTACTGATATAGGGAGAGACCACTGGCTGGATACAGTGTACCTACATTCTCTGAGCTCTGTGTTTAAGGGGACTCAAGGTGCAATATGGAGAGACCCACAGACCCCCAACTGCCAGCCGATAGAGGGGAGGAGTCCCAAGGAATCCCCATCTCAAGCCCAGGCTCTAGGCTCCAAAGTCCCTTTAGAGGAGAGATGAAAGGCTTGATCTGTAACTTCTTCATGAGAAATGGGTGATGTGTGGGCAGCAGCAGTGTTGACAAGTGACAGCTACAGGCCTTGTGATGACAAGGATGGAAACTGGTCAAGGCACACAAGAAGGATGAGGCTCAGCCTTCTTCCTACGGCTTGAGAGGATTCCCAGGGTGTCCAGGACAGGGCCCAGAATAACTTTAACAATGGTTCCCCAGCCATCTCCCACCATTCCACCTAAGTGCTTCCTGGGACCTCTCTGCAGCTCCTTTCCACCCACAGCTTCTTGTCACTCAGCTTCATGACATGTGGCTTGTGTCCACATGATGGGAACACATGTATCATGCCAGGGTCATAGCATGTTCAAAGCAAGATGTGGAACTGTCCATATGACTGACTTTGAACCTTGTGGTAGAAGACATCTGGAACAGACAGAGGGATGCTGGAAACATGAGGATAAAATCCAAGAGAAGTCAAGAGGAGACCCTCCTTGCCTCTCCTCCATCTGAGAGAAAAGTCTGGAAAGTAAGTATATGTAGCATATATAAGGCTCTGTCTTAGTTAAGATTTCTGTTGCTGTGAGGAGACACCATGACCATGGTAATTCTATTAAAGAGGAAAACTTAATTGGGGCACCTGCAGGTTTGGAGGTTTAGTCCACTATCATCATCATGGCAGGAAGCATGGCGGCATGCAGGTAGACATGGTGCTAAAGAAAAAACTGAGAGTTCCACATCTGGATCTGCGGGGAGATCCAGTGGGGAGGAAGACTGTGAGCCACTGGGCCTGACTTGAGCTTTTGAGACCTCAAAGCCCACCCCCTACTGACACACTTCCTCCAGGAAAGCCACACCTGCTCCAACAAGGCCATACCTCCTAATGGCACCATGCCTTGTGAGCCCATGGCGCCATTTTTATTCAAGCCACCACAGGCTCTTTCCTAAAGAGTGGATATAAAATGTCCTCTCTCTTCTCTGGGGAGCCCAGGACTCTAGGCCAAAGGACAGCTTCCTGGGGAGCCACTATCCAATCACTTCTGAGGGTCTCATATGTTGTTACATGGAGACAAGATGCCAAAAAGATCTTGTGCACAAGGGACTCTGTCCTGCGGGTTTTCCTGCACTGGGGTAGAACCACATGAATTACCCCTAATTGTACCAATTAACTATTCATAAGGTTCAACAAAATGTCCTAGTCTCTCTAGACCTCCCCAGAACGTCTTCTTTGAAGTTGCTGTATCATCTGGCAGCCCACTGCATGTGAAAGCCACTCCTCCAGCAGCTCTAGATAAAGTCCCTTGAAAGTCACCTGGGAAAATGGCCAGGGGTTTGCCCGGTCAACAGCTCCATCATGACCACGTGTGGACACAGAGTCTTCTCAAACAGTGGCTCTGCACAGAAGCTAAAAGATAGTGCAGCGTAGCAGTGTCCACATCCCGTGACTGCTGCCTCCCCAGACTCCTGAATGGATGAATTCCTGTCATGGACAGACACAGCATCCTCTACTCTGACAGTGCCTGTTAATGACATGGTGAATCCACCCCCATGCCGAACACAGCGCTTTTTAATTCCTGTGTCCCATCTCTTCTATTAGGGCTTTTAGCTAGTCCTTAAACCTTACTACTCCTTTTGCCTTCCTCTGACTAGGCCAACATAGTGGCTTGTGTTTCCAATCCCCACCCCAGCTCTGCAGTCCCCTCTCTTCTTAAACTTGACAAGAGTGCTCACTGCCAAGAGCTGTACTGGACCCCACCTTATTCAACACCTTCAATGCTGGACAGGGCCTGGCAGTAGGACTCTTCTAGAACTGTCCACACCTGCCATCAGTATGTGATACTCAGTCTCTGGCTGTAAGCACCTTGGCACAATTAGCTGTTGAGACCTGGGATGTCTCAGGAAGAACAGTTACCTCAGAGTTCATATGCCCTGGGGCCAGCCATCTCTCTCTGCTCCTAACGCACGCAGCCACTTGCTCTTCCGGGATGGATCGATCCATCACTGCCCCATCCTGGACTCATGCTGACCTCATGTGTGATCTCATCTCCTCTGAACCTCTGTCCAGGGCAGCAAATGACTTCTGAAGCTAGGCCATGAAGGCACTCAGGGGGATACTGGAGCCCAGAGAACATGATCCTGGCTCCCCTGGGAAGCTCAGGAGACACATAGCAATAAGCAATGAGAACAGTCACACAGACACAGGAAGAGCAAGATGTGAGTCAAGATGACACAACTTACCCCCAGAGACCAAGGGGGGAGGGGTCATAGGGGGAGGAGGGGCAATTACAAAGGAGGACACGTGTTTCCAAGGTAGGACGTGCACACAGAAAGACAAAGCAATGATGTCATGAAGAAACCTCCAAGTAGCCACTGTTGGAGGCATCTACTAATATGTCCTTCCAGACAGTAGTGGAGCAGCAGGAAACAAGAGCACACATTAAAATTCCCATTACTTAAAACAAATGAATGAATAAATAAACAAATGAAATTGAAGCTAGCATGAACATGAAGTACATGTGAGACCCTGTCAAAATAGAAACAAACAAACAAAAAAATAAAACCATTATAGGTATGGCCTCTGTGGGCCAAAGACCTTCCCCACCACCCCACAGGTTAGCTAAGTGACTGATTGAGCAGCTCGGGGTATTTTGTTCTCATTTTAAAAAACAAGCTCATTTCCAGGAGCTGAAAGCTCCAAATATGAATTGGTCTTAGTGATTAAGAACTGTTACTCGTTACTCATTGTTTTTAATGTGCAAATATGTATATACTGTATATGTGCTGCTGCTAGTGGTGGTGGTGATGGTATTTGGGTGTGTGCCAGTGTGTGTGGGGAGGGGAGGGGTGTGCATGCTTGTGTGCATGGGTGTATGTGTGTGTAAGTGTGTGTTATTCCCTGAGATCTGGACTTCAGCTGTAAGTGGTACAGCGGACGTGGCCCTGTTGATGGTTTTTGCCTCACAGAGCTCACCGGTGTGTTGCCCTTCCTAAGTAAAGACAGGACCTCCCAGCTTGCTTCTCAACACAGGACTTGGCCGAAGTGACCCTCAGAGATGAAGTTACAGATAGACAGCTTTTTCTCCCTCTCTCACTTAGAGCTGGGGGAAGTGTGTGGGAAGGAGGACTGGGGAGGAGGCTGCTGGCCAGTAGCCAGTGAGGAAGGAAAGCCTTGCAGCAGCAGCACTGGAAAAATAAAAAACCCGATCTGCGCCACAGCCACAGCCAAAGCCATAGGCACACTGGTGAGACTGAAGCAGGCCCTTCTCTGGCCCAGCCTTCAGATAAGACTCAAACCGAGGCTCTGCCTTTGAAGAGAAAGAATTTGAGACATGAACATCCAGCCAAACCAGGCCCTGAGTCCTAAACCGCAGATCCCTAGAGATAACAACGATTTTCAGCCAATAGGGGTTGGGACAGTTTGTTTAGCAGCAGCGGTACTTAGCTCTTCTCAGGAGCAGTTTGCTGAAGGCTTATCGAAGGTCTTGTGTCCAAAGCCTTTGTTGGTGAGGAACTGAAGAAGAGAGCACCCTTGTTTAGATTTTTGGTCAACAATTTTATTTTTCTGAAATAAAAACATTCAGTTGTCTGAGAAATGACTTACAGGCCTGAGGCTCATATGAAGACCCTGGGTCCAGGGAGTAGTGTCTCACTGGGTAGAAGCGGTGCTGCCCTGGAAGGCTGAAGGTTCAAGTACAGCTGCTCCCAACTCTGGGTCACTTGCTGTGCCACCTTTCATGGCTCCACAACCAAGGCTAGACACATCATTCCCCAGGCTAGGACCTGAGTTTCCCCTGGGAACCTCATAGATCAGCAATATTACACTTCTCCAAACAGGTCTTGAGTTTGTTTTGGCCTCGGCTGCCTTCCATTGTACTAGATAAGAACCCCAGATGAGGCCCATTGCCTGGCACTTGGTTTCTGGGTGTCCTCAACTAGATGGGCCAAAGGAAGTGACCTCTCCAGACTATCGGATCCTGAACCCACACGATGGCACCAGGGGAAAGGATGCCAAGCCCTAGACGATGGTTCCCGTGATGGCTCTTATTTGTTAACTTGATATACTAGGAAAGAGGGAACCTCAGTTGGAAAATTGCTTCTACTGGATAGGCCTATGGCCATATCTGTGAGATATTGTCTTGGTTAATGATTTATGTGGGTCAGCAATGTCCACTGTGGGCAGTACCATGCCTAGGCAGGTGGGACTTGACTGTATAAGAAAGGTAGCTGAAGAGGAGCCTGGGAGCAAGCCAGTGAGCAGTGTTTCTCCAAGAGTTTATTTCAGCTTATACTTCCAGGTCACAGTCTATCACTGAGGGAAGTCAGGGCAAGGACCTGGAGGCAGGAACTGAAAGAGAGAAATACTGCTTACTTGCTTGCTTCCTCTGGCTTGTTTACCTACCTTTCTTAAGTAGCACAAGCCTACCTGCCTAGAAATGGCACCACTCATAGTGGACTGGGCCCTCTTCTACATCAATTAGCTTTTAAGAAAATGCCTCACGGACGTGTCATGGACCAATCAGATGGAGGCAATTCTTTAATTAATCTATGCTGATATAAGGCCACCACTGTGGATGTTGGCTTATGGCTGGCTGTCCAGTGCTATGGAACAGAGATGGTCACTTGGCCTGACTTGTCCTTTCTATCATCTTTGAGCTCAGGGCTGCCCTCTGCACATGCTGCCTGCTTCCATGCTGTACCCTTAATTCCCACAATGAGCCTGCCCCACGTTCTTTTGAAAGATAGCATCTATTGATCCATTTCTGCAAGGCTGATTACTCTTGCAGTGCTGTGAAGTGCTGGATGCTTGCAGCGCTGGGCAATATGGGGCAGCTTTATCAGTTTATCAGCCTTCACAGCCCCCACCCTGGGCACTGAGTCTCCTGCCAAAAGGCTCAACTACAAAGATACAACCCACCACCCACATGTGCCAGGCTCTGCTCAGACAGGGCATCTGGAGGTCCCCTGCCACACAGCTCAGGCTCCTAGCTGAATACATTTTTTTCTTGGGGGAAGGGCATCAGCCAGCTTCTGGTGCAGCCAGAGTGACCATGTGGTACCAACCCAGACAGGCTTTGTGATAGGGGTACCGAAGTGGAAAATTGGCTTAGCCCACTGTGATCCTATCAGGGTGTGGAGAAGTTAATGAATGGTGGGTTCTTTCTGGCTTTGCCTGTCTGCCTTTCCACATTGTGTTTATCTACCTATGTATGGAAATCCAGGAAGTCTTAGAAGGCAGAGTGGAGAAACAGTGCCTTGTCTCGCTGGGACACAGCACACAACATTCTATTCAGGAGGGAGCCTCGATCTGACTCCATCTGTCTAAGGGAGGCATCCTTCAGCCCTCCTCCACCCAGAGCTCATGCTAGTGACAAGTGCTCAGAAACAACAATATCAAGAGTGAGGCATGTATCAGAAAGAGAACATTGTGTGAACAATAGGGGAAAGGATAGGAGGCCAGGCCCAGGAAGGAGCTAGAAAGAACATCCAAGTCATGATTCCATAAGCTGAGATATCTCACTTTGTCCTCCTATACTGGCCCTAGGGTGGTATTATCCAAGCATGTAGCTCCTCTTGCCTGACTCCTCTTCCCTGAATTAGCTCTGGCTAATTCAGAGGGACAATTGATGGGGTCTGCCCATTGCCATTTGTGCCTTAAACCTAGAGAAAATTGACCTTCTCCAGGAATGTCAGTACACCATTAGAAAATGTCATTGCCCTTTTGTGACAAGGGCAGCAGATATGGCGGATGAACAAGGGCCATGTACCAGCCCCTGTGCCAGTGTCAGCTATAGTCATGTAGTGCCTTACAACAAAAAGGTCCAGCCTGCAGGGTCATAGGTCTGCCATCATTATGTGCACAGATTCTGTGGTTGGGGGAGTCTGCTGGCAGCTTGAGATAACCTGTCTACGGTGGCTGCAGACAGATGTTTGCTAAGCTTCAGTCCTCCAGAGGAGCAGGATCTCCAGCAGTCATCCATACAAGCACTATTGACTTTGGTTCTTTATTAGTAGGAAACTCTACTTTCTACCGAGGTCCACACGGTACACTGGCCAATATTTCACAGAACCACCATCCCAATCAAATGAACCAATTGAAAGGAAATGTAACTAGTTTATATCCTCTGCATTCTGATGGTCTGTTAAGGAAAGGCACTGCCTGAGGACATTAGCCCTAGGATGCTGTTGTAGGAATTTTCTTCCCAAGGGGAACTAAGCGATGTCTACCTCTCTCGCTCTAGTATTCCAAGGACAAACCAAAGGTCTCCCATGGAGAACCAATGAGGTAATTGAGCTGACTTACAGAACATGGGTGAGAGGTTATTGATAGAAGCTTGGAGTGACCCTAAACCAGCCACATTGGAAAGTCTTCACCCAGCACGGATGGAGTTAGCCCCATAGATGAAGCTCCCTTTTCCCTTGTCTTCCCAAGCCTAAATATACTAACCCATATCTGAAGAAGGTACCTGTACAATTAGGGCAGAATCGTACAAAAATGACGGGGAGTCCTGAGAGGGGGTCCTGGATACTCAGGTGAGCATCCAATGACCCTTCTCATCCCTCCTTCTGTGAGGGATGTCAAACAGAAAGCAAGCTGATCTTTTGTAAGCAGACACAGCTGCACTCCTGAAAATGGAGGGTATTTGGCTCAGAAGAAGTCTTGTGCAATAGAGGAAGAGCTGATAGAGACTCTTCTTGAGAAATGGAATCCTTCCAGGGACTGACACTCATGTGTCCCTAACAGGGAGTCAGGGATGTGCTGATCATGTCTTGGTTCCACATTCTCAATTACATTTCCTCTTTTCCTTTAGACTTCCATTTTCAGCCCTTTCCTGACAGTCCTTGCAACATACCCAGTGTCCACCCATACCCTCTGTCCACTCACAGCTAGTGTTCACCCATACCCAGTGTCCTCTCATACCCAGTGTCCTCTCATACCCAGTGTCCCCTCATACTCAACATGAAGCAAGGCTGAGGCATGACAGCACACTTCTGATAATAAACTTTTGATACTAAAACCTGGAATGTAATTTTGTGATGTAAAGTAACATAATTTATTTTGTTCACATACCTGTCAAACGAGGGAGCTAAGCCTAAGATCATGGCCATCACATGAGGCATAATGTCCAGGAAGCACCATCAAGCTTCACCCTGATACTGGCCATTACCAGCCAAAGCCACCTATGTATAACATCTCACTCTTACCTGGACCTACATTGTCTTCACCATAGGAAATGGTTATCAGCAATCTCCTCTCCACCCTCACCCAGCCTCACCACTAACACTCCTCTCCATGGATGCCTTCACCTCTGCTCATAGTCCAAGGATTCCTGGCTCACTCATTCTTCTTCACATTGCAGTGTGACCTAGATCCTGCCGTCTACCCCCTCCTGCACTCTTTCCTCCACCTCCGGGAGATGCTGGTGTGGAAACCTACAAGTAGAGATAGTCAGCACAGTTCTCCCTCACGTCCTGCAGCTCCCCTGCTCAAGGCTGGCCTTTACAGAGGGGCCATCCTTGTTTGTAACTGTCATTGTATCTCCTCAAACACACATTCTGTTTCATGTTAAGACTTATCTCCCCATAACAACACATCGTGTGGCAACATCTTTCCTCATACCGGGATGGATGAGGCTCCATGAAGACATTTGCTTCCCATTGTGACTTTTGTTGCTGTGCACATGCCTGGTAAGTGTGAGTGTTAAGGAAGAAGAAAAGATTGAAAAAGGCAAAAAAAAAAAAGAAGAAGGCAGGAAGGTGGGTGAGATAAAAATAGAAGAGGGAAAGAGGAGAAAGGGAGGAGACTGGGCTTTCCCGTGTTCTGTGCAGAATCCCTGAGTCCAAATTGCTCCACTAACCCCCAGCATCTTTACCTGATTAGTAAACACATGGAAGGCATAGCTAGGATGTGAAGGAAAGGGCTTCTCCATGAACATGTAAGGCAGTGTTCTGATGGGCAGAAACACAGAGACCCAGGATAGGAAGATGCAGAAGAGAGAGGGATCCCAGATTGGTGGGCACTGGCAGTGTCAGGCTTAGCAGGCCAGAAAGCGGTGAAGACACAGATATTAGGAGTTAAGAGGGTACCTGACTTAGTCAGAGAATAAAATGTTCTGCAAAGATGTGGTCCCGGATGCCTGCTGCCATCCCCAGGTCACATCCCCTGTATTGGTGACTCCTTTAAAAACTACAGCTTATTTGAATCTTTGCACCCATCATACTGTTCTCATGCCTACTGCCTTCCTGAGCACAGCATTTTATTTCTCTATTTATAAAACTGTCTACATGAAATTAAAATGTATGAATCTTCCCGTAGCCGGCTTATCCTCCCAGCATTGAGAGTTATGTGCATCTCCGCACAAAACCCAAGTTCATCTGTCTGCTCCACACCGCGCGCTGTTATGTGAATATACTGCAATTTGTTTATCCATTTTCCTCTTGATGGATCTCTGCTGTTTTCCAGGGTTCCCTTATGTCAAACTAATTTGAACAGAGAAGGCCAATGTTATGTGTGTTTCTCCTTAAGTGTCTGAAGCTTGGCTACAAAGGCGGGAGTGAAATTCCTTGACTGTGAGACACACACTGTCCAAGGGCCCAGGATCTCTGGGGTTGGAGTCCTGGGAATCCAGCAGATCAAGGTGGGTCCATGGGGTCACTTCTCCTGGGACCCTGCAGTTTCTTGTACTTCCAATTTGTGCAACAGATGTGCGACATCTTTAAACCCTCCTTGTGAATGAATTTGGATCTTTTTTTTTCCTATGTATATTCAAAATCCTGTTTCAGTTTGTTGTTGTTTAAACCATGTCTCTATCATGATTTTCTTTTTATTAACACATTGATCTGTGTTTCAGATTCAAATCCAGTGCCAGTTAAGTGCCCTGTGGATATCTCCTCTAAGGTTGTGGTCAGGAGTATGGATACAGAGATACACCCACCTGTTCAGGAACTGGGGCAGGATGATAGCTTGAGTAAGGATTCTAAGGCCAGTCCAAGTGTCACAGCAATACCCTGCACCTCAAAAAGCAAAACTAAAGGGATAAAAAGAAAAAAAATAAATAGAATATCTTTTATCTTCTTTTAAAAAAATGAAGATTGGGGTTTGGAGAGATGGCACGGTGGTGAAGAGCACTTGCCAAGGACCTGGGTTCTGTTCCCAGTACCCACATCACAGCTCACAATATTTATAACTCCAGTCCCAAAGGCTATGACATCTTCCTTCTGGCACATTGTGAACATGTATATATATTCATGCAGGCAAAACAGCCACACACACGAAATAAAAATAAATTAATCTTTTAAAAACTGAAGATTTTTATTTCTTTTCTTTAGTGTGTGTGTATGCACACTCATGTGGGTGCCCTCAGGTGAGAAGAGGGCATCAGATCCCCCTGAGCAAGAACTGCAGGTGAACTCAGGGCCTCTGCAAGAGCAGTATATGTTCTTACTACTGAGCCATCTCTCCAGCCTAGATTTTCACTTCTTTTCCCCCATTTATTTATATATTTATGCAATCACTTTACAGTCTCATCCCAGGACCCTCCCTCTTCTACTCCCAGTCCCACCCTCACGTGTACCTCCCCTACCCCCTTTTTTCTCAGAGAAGGGGAGGTCCCAAGGGGTACCAACCCAACCTGGGACCTCTAGTTGCAGCAGGAATAAGCACATCCCCGCACTCCGAGGGCAGACAAGGCAGCCCAGCTAGGAAATGGATCCAAAGTCATGCAACAGACTCAGAGATAGTCCCTACCCCCATTGTTAGGGGACCCACATGATGACTAAACGGCACATCTGCTACATATGTGTAGGTGCCCAGGTCCAGCCCGTGCATGCTCTTTGGTTGGTGGTTCAGTCTCTGTGAGCCCCCACGGATTGATGGTGTCCTTGACCTATCCAGCTTTCTCAATTCTTCCTCCCACTCTTCCACAAAACTCCCCAAGCTTGGCCTATTGTTTGGCTGTGTGTCTCTACATCTGTTTCTGTCAGCTGCCGGCTGAAGCCTTTCAGAAGACAGTGATGCTAGGCTCCTGTCTGCAAGCCTAGCGGAATATCATGAATAGTGTCCTGTTGGCTCCTCCCATAGGTTGGCTTACAAGTTGGGCCAATCATTGGTGTACCATTCCCTCAATCTCTGCTCCATCTTTGCCCTTACACTTCTTTCAGGTGGAACAGATTTGGGGTCAAAGGTTTTATGGGTGGGTTGGTGTCTCCCTCCCTCCACTGGAAGTCCCACCTGGCTACAAAAGGTATCACCATCCCTGGTTTCAAACTGTGCTACAGAGCAATAGTAATAAACACAGCATGGTATTGGCAGATACTCACTTCTAATGTCAGGGGTCTCCCTGTGTATTTATCCATGCTTTATGGAGCTGCAGACGTGCATAACAACCTTACCACAGTCACACAGTCACACAGACATTCCAGGCTGTTCTTCAACCATCTTAGACTCCCTGTTACTGCCCTGTTGCGCATCACACAGGCTGCCTGGCAGGGTCTTCACTTCCTCCTTTCTTAGTCCTCAGTGCCAACAACCCCTGTTATTAACTTCTGGTATTTTTCCTTTCCGTTTCTCTATGTGTGTATGTGGGGGGAGGGGGGGCACCTGCATGTGGAGGCCAGAAGTTGGTATACAGAATCATCCCTGATCACTCTTCCTCCTTTTTCATCAATTCAGGGCCTCTTAATCAAACCAGACCTCACCTATATAGCTAGTCTTGCTAGCTAGCTTGCTCTGAGGAGCCCCTCCCCATCTCAGCCTTTCTAGGCTGGAATTGCAAGAGCCCCACTTGCCCACCCAGGGTTTATACACATTCTGAGTTTCTAAACTTCGGTTCTCACACGTGTGTGGCCAGTGTTTTAACCATTGAGCCATTTTCCCACGAGTTAATCTTCACAGAAAATCCCCCAAGAGGATTTTCTGTGCACCTTCTCTTGGTGGGGTGGGGTACCTCCCCTAGGGCTTCAGAGATATTTCTGCTCCATTCAATGTTCAGTTCAAATCCTCCCATTCTTTAAAGAAGTCCTCTTCAGGGGCTGGACTGAGCCTCTCCTCGTGGTTTAGTCTGAGAAAGGGGACATGTCTCATGTGTAGCGAGATCATGTCATATATACAGCTCTTTTCTTAATGTTTCCAATGAAGATTTACACATTTTATTCATCTGGCTTTCATGTGTCTGCTTAATTTATTCCTAGGAATCTTGTAGCTTTTGTTGTTTCTATAATTGATATCTTTATTGTTACTCTTTTCAGTTCACAAAATTGCAATTGACTTTTTATCTCCCTCTTATCTTGGGATGTGTTACATTTTTCTGCACTTTGCAACCCTTTCAATTGTGTCATGTTCCCTGAGACCTTTCTGTTTTGCCTTAGACTCCCCAGGACCTAAGCTCCCATTCTGTGATAGTTTTTTGCCAACCTGACACAAGCCTAGACAACCTTGGAGAAGAACCTCAGTTGAGAAAATGTCTCTATCAGATTGTCCTATAGGAAAGTCTGCGGAGCATTTTCCTCCATTAATGGCTGATGTGAGAAGGCCCATACTCTGGCTGGTCCACCCTGAACAGGTGGTCCTGGGTGTATTAAAAAAAAAATCAAGATGAACAAGCCATAGGAAGTATTCCTACACTGTCATTGCTTCACTTTCTACCTCCAGGTTTCTGCCTTTGCTTCCTGCCTTAGCTTCCCTCAGTGACAGACTGACTTAGTGGCTGAAATAAACTCTATTCTCCTGTAATTATGCTGTTAGAATTATGTTGCTATAATTATACTGTTTGTCACAGCAACAGAACACAACCTAGGACCCTTTCCCACTCTTCCCTCTTGGTCTGGCCTCCAGGAATTCCTGTGCAGTGTTCTGGGGCTCCTGCCCTGAGCAACCCTTTGCTCCCCTGTGCTGTGTGCTGAAAACGCAACAGCCGTGGCTTTAAGTGATACTGGTTCTGTCTTCTCTTATATTTATGGTTGCGAGCCTAGCCTTTAACGGCTGAACCATCTCTCCAACCCTGTCTTCTCAATAGGGCCAAGTTTTGTGATCTAGTTTGGATGGGATGCTCTGGAAGCTGTGACCAGGCAGAAGCCGGTGTTCCGGGGCCAGCTTCTCAGCATCTGTCTCTTTTGCTAACTGGTGCATCTATGCATCTTTCAGAGGCCACTGAATAGTTGTTTTGTCATGTTCTCCAGTTCCCTTGGTTCTGGTGGTAGTTTGGACATTATTCTAGTAATCCCTCCAAGGAGTGAGGATGGAAGATATCAGAGCTTTCAGAATTCAGGGGTCATCAACACAGCTGAGTGAATCTACCTGATTCATTTTGTATTGAATTTAACTTGAATGTTTAGTTTGAAATGTGGGGGCGTGTGTGTGTGTGTGTGTGTGTGTGTGTGTGTAGTGTGTATGTGGGTACTTGAATGTGGAGGTTAGAGGTCAGCATCAGGTGTTTCCCTTAATCACTCTTAATCACCATATGTTTGAGCCAGAGTCTCTTACTGAACCTGGAGCTGCCGATTCATCTAGACTGGATGGCCAGAGATCCCCAAGGATTCTGTTGTCTCTGCTTCTACAGCACTAGGATCACAGTGTCAAGTTGTTTATGTGAGTGTTTGCATGATGAGCACTCCATCCACTGGGCCTGTTAATTTCTCTATCACAGCTTCCTATAATATCTAATCTCTGTATAATTATATATATATTATATATAGCATATATACTAGCCTATATATGCTTATATTTAGTTTATAGATAGCATATATACATATATGCACACACACATAGGGTGTATTCTGCTGTTTGCAACTCCTGTTCTGTGTGCCCTATTTTACTGCATATCTTAAGATCCTTCATATCAGTTTTGCCTCAAGCCCTTGTCTTTTAAGTATTTGAGGCAGAAGAATGAGACACACCAGTCTTCAATGCATCATGCATTCCTTGCTCTTGTTCTGGCCTTGTTCTCTAGATTTTAGTTCTTTCTGGTCATGTGGGCTATAGTTTCTCCCAGCCTACCCTTTTCGTATTGTTGGATTCTTCATGCTGCACACTTCTTTTCTTTAATATTTTTTGTTTTAATTTTTATTAATTGCACTTTATTCACTTTGTATCTCCCCATAAACCTCTCTCTCCTCCCCTCCCAATCCCACCCTCCCTCCCCCTTCTCCACACATGCCCCCCCCCAAGTCCACTGATAGGGGAGGTCTTCCTCTCCTTCCTTCTGATCCTAGTTTATCAGGTCTCATCAGGAGTGTCTGAATTGTCTTCCTTTGTGGCCTGGTAAGGCTGCTCCCCACTCAGGGAGAGGTGAAAAAAGAGCAGGCCAATCAGTTCATGTCAGAGACAGTCCCTGTTCCCATTACTCTGGAACCCACTTGGACACTGAACTGCCATGGGTTACATCTGTGCACGGGGTCTAGATTATTTCCATGAATGGTTCTTGGTTAGAATATCAGTCTCAGAAAAGACCCTTGTGCCCAGATTTTTTGGTTCTGTTGCTCTCCTTGTGGAGCTCCTGTCCTCTCCAGGGCTTCCTATTTCATAGTCTGGGTGTCCCTGTTGGGAGAAAATCCCGAAGCAGGGGAATCATCAGGTCAATCAATAACCCTAGGACCCAGCTCCAGAAGACTTTCTGGGTTCACACAGGCTCTAGGCTCTAGTCTTCTACATGGCATGAGTGCCATGCTCACCTGCCATTGATTACCGCTAGGGCACAGGGGCACACAGCTGCAACTTCAGACCTATGAAAACCTGAGAGCCATTAGAGCAGCCCTCAGATACTGCTCCAAGGTATGACCAGTTATCCATAGCTGAACTGACAAACTGTGAGACTCCCTGGTTCTTCAAGAGGGCTGCACCCAACAAATACACCGTAAGAACAGCAGCTGCAGCTCACTAAATTCAGAGCAAGAAACCCAGCAGCAGGGCAGCCATCTCCAGGACTTCTCCTGGTCAGAGGAGATCCTTCCTGAACACCACAGTTACACACAGGTCCATATGTCTGAGGTGAACTGTGACAATTCCTGAGAGGCACCACCATTCAGTTGACCATACCTAAAAAAGCTGAGGAGATCTCTTTCAGAACCCTGCCAAGGGGATTCTCCCCACACCAGGACCCAACAGGCACCAGAAATTAACAGACAATACCTGAGACAGCCAGATGGGTAGAGGCCAGTGTAAAAGCACAACCAATGAAAGGCAAAGCAATATGACATCCTCAGAACCCAGGAATCCAGGGTCAATTAGCCCTGGACACGCTAACATAAATGAAATTCAAGAAGATGACCTTACATTTATGCTCATGAAGAGATTAATGGAAGAAGCAAATAAAATGCGTAAAGAATTAGAGGAAGATAAAATCAAACAGATTATGGCTATCCATAAAGAAATACAGGAAGATGCAGCCAAACAGTTTGTGGCTTTCAGAGAAGAAATGATTAAATCACTGAAAGATAAAAAAAAAAAACCAGAGAAATGTTCAAACAAACAGGAATTGAAGGAAAATACAGTCAGAAAATACAGGTGAAGGAAATCAACAAAATGGTTCAAGATCTGAAGATAGAATTGGAAAAATTAAAGAAAACAAAAATGGAGGAAATCATGGAGAGGGAGAACCTAGGAAAGAAAACAGGAACTACAGAGGTAAGCATAACCAACAGACTACAAGCGATGGAAGAAAGAATCTCAGGTGTGGAAGATACAATGGAAGAAATCTATGTATCTGCCAAAGAAAATAATAAATCTAAAAAATTCCAGACATAAACCACCCAAGAATCCCAAGACAACATAAAAAGACAAAGCCTAAGAATAGTAGGAATAGAGGAAAAAGAAGATTTCCTCCTCCAAGGCCCAGAAAATATTTTCAACAAAATCATAGAAGAAAATTTCCCCAACTTAAAGGAGAGGCCTATAAGAATACAAGAGGCCTACAGAACACCCAATAAATTAGACCAGAAAAGAAAATCCTCCCGCCACATAATAATCCAGACAGTAAGTATACAGAACAAAGAAAAAATACTAAAAGCTACAAGGGAAAAAGGCCAAGTAGCATATAATGGCAAACCTATCAGAACCACACCTGACTTCTCAACAGAGACTATGAAAGCCAGAAGGGCCTGGACAGATATCATGCAGACCCTAAGAGAACACATATTTCAGCCTAGGATACTATACCCAGCAAAACTCTCAGTCCTCATAGATGGAGAAAACAAGATAATTCAACGACAAAAACAAATTTCAACAATACCTACACACAAATCCAGCATTACAGAAGACACTGGAAGGAAAAATACAACCCAAGAAAAATAACTACTTTCAAGAAAACACAGGAAATAAATAACCTCACTACAGCAAAACAAAAAGCAGCCAAGCACCCAAACACACTACCATAGCCAACATCAAAATCAAAGGATCTAGCAGCCACTGGTCATTCACCTCTCTCAACATCAATGGACTCAACTCTCCAGTAAAAAGACACAGACTAACAGCATGGATGGGTAAACATGTTGCACTCTTCTAAAAGTCTTAATTATAAATGGACAAGTTACTGTCTATGCTGCACACCCATGCAAGGGGGGTTGCAATTTATGAACACAGAGTGAGGTGAATATATCCCATCGCTCCCTTGAGAGGAGAGCCTTTGAAACGTGCTCTTTGTGTGTCTTAGCTATACTCTTCATTATTTCATACTGCATGATGCATGACACTTCGACCTGAAGTTTTTCTGGATACCCAACTGCAGGTGACTATGTTCATTTGGTTTGTGTCCTGAATGGCGATCCTGTGTCCCCTCCCTGGCTAGTTTTGTTCCTGATGAACTATCAGTTATGTTGTGGTTCTGTGTCCTGTGACACAGACCCTTCTTCTCTAGTGTCTTCTTTTAAGGTCTTACTTCCTATTTCTTCTTTTGCTTTTTTTTTCTTGTTCTTTTTTCCTTTTTCTTGTTTTCCTCCTTCTTTTCCTCCTCCTCTTTTTTTCTTCTTGTTCTCCTCCTCCTCCTCTTCTTCTTTATTATCATTGTCATTGTCATCATCATAATTTTCAGCTTTTCAGTGATTTTAAATGATGGCTAGAGCACTGTGCCACTGTTGAAACAGACCACACCAAGGTTCCTGCATCTGTGGACAACTGTCCCTTTCATCAAGTGAAGAGAACGCACTGGCATTTCTTCCAGGCCTCCTCTGCTCCCTCCTAACTGCAGCCTCGACCACGACAAACACATCTCTTCACACCTGTGTTCCGGGTACACTGTTCTGGCTTTCTGTTTTGTTTCATTTTCTCCTCGATTGTGTTTTTCTTCTCTACTCAGCTAGGAGCTCCACATGGCTGTGCCTTCAATGTCACTGCTCTATCTCTCAAGTCTCTAGTCGACTTCAAAGCCCATTTTATTGCTTTTTGTTTGAATTTCAGACAGTGTTTTTTTTTTTCTTTCTAGGTTTCTGCTTTGTTCTTTTTCAAAATTACCATCTTTGTTATACATAAGAACTCCATCCCTTTAGTACCCATATTTCTCTTCACACTGTTAGACGTTTACAAAAGTTGTTTAAATGGACTTGCCTATTCCTTATGAGAAGTCGGGCATGCCTCCTTTGTGCTTGGCTTCTGTGTGCTGTTTGCCTGTAAGGCTGTTAGCAAGCCTAGAACCATTTCATCTCAGGCAGTGAGCAAGAGTGCTACAGATGGGGGGAGGGGTGGCAGTGTGGTTGATTCTGGGTCCATATTTGCTTCAAGGGTGGGGACCATCCTGGTAAGTATGCAGCTGGGGTGCACACAGATGACCCAGATGCCTCACAGAGTCGGCTGGAGTTGGCTCTGGGTCCTACCTATGATGAGCTAGATTTAATTTGTAGTTGGCCTGGACACTATCACCAATGCCACTGCCTCTTTTTCTTGTCACAGTTGGATCTGAAAGACATCATTTGTGGGTTTGGCTCTGCCCTGACCTCTTGAGGCAAGGGCTGCTGTAGGGAAGAACCCCAGGTCTGTTGGTAGCAACATGGCTTCTTCCACTGTTCCTCACAATTGCAGTAGAGGCTGTGATATTCATTTGTTCCTACCTTTGGCGCATTGACCTAGGAATGGAGTTTGTCCATGACCTCTGTCTTCACCAGAGGTAGAAATAAGAGGCAAGTTGGATCTTTTAACTGCTTACTCAGGGCTGCCATGCTTATCGGAGCTTCTTTATTTTTTTTAAATTATCTTTGCATATAAATTTTACTTATGTAAATTTGACTGAAATAATCAAATCTCTTCTATTGGGTCTTTCCTTCAGTCATCTTTTTAATGTCATTTGTTCAAATTACCCTTCATTTTTAAAAATGTTTTTCTTCACTTTTATTTTATACATGAGTGTTTTGCGTTCTGTATGTCTGTGTGCTAGATGCATGCATGGTGTCTTCAGAGATTAGAAGAGAGTATTAGATCCTCTGGAACTGTAGTTACAGACAGTTGTTAGCCATAATATAGGTGCTTGCAATTGAACCCCAGTCCTCTGGAAAGGCAACTAGTACCCTTAACCTCTGAGCCCTCTCCCCAGCCCTGAACCTTCCATCTTTTTAAAACATTACTTATTGTTAGTTACTTAGTCAGCTAGTTATCCAGCTACCTAGTTAGTTAGTTGGTGGGGTGTGTGACCTCATGACGTGTGTGTAGAGATCAGAAGACCACTTGTGGGGCTGGTCCTCCGCTTTTGCTCAGTTCACTATTGCCTGAGACAGCTTATTAGACTACCCTTTAACCATTTAAAAAATGTGTGTCATGGATGGAGAGATGGTTTAGAGGCTACACGCGTGAGCAAGTGCACACACACACAGATTAAAACTAAAATAAATAAAGGCATACATCAAAGCTTCAGTCTCCACCATGAGTGCTTCCCCAGCTCTGCTCTGTGTGCTGTGTTTTCCATCACCAGAACATTTTCTTGCTTTTGCTTTGACGTTTTGACTGACAGATTGTTTAGAGAGTTATTGTTCAATCCCTCAACTGTTACATTTCCTAACTAATTGATTCTTGGATAAATTACACTCTGTTCAAATAACTAAATACCAGTGTCAGTCTTTGGAAAATTGTGAAGCATTTTTGCGCTGCCCCAGCATCCGATAAAGAGATGACAGCACTGTGATGTGTCATGCTTCTCTCTGCCTTCTGCTTGGTCCCACAGACTCGCTTTATCATCCTAGCTGTAAACCATGTGTGTGTTTAACTGTGAATCTTACAGATATTATCGCACTAGACAATTCTAACAGAATCTCAGCCTTCGTAGCTGCCATGTGCATCTAATCCATTTACTTTTATTCTTATGATTGAAGAAGTTGGTTTTACTTTAATGCTTTATGGTTGGTTTTTGTTACAACTATTTCAACTATGTCAACGTGTTTATTTGGCACAGATTTTTTTTTCACTTATCTATTTATTGTGTATCTATGTGTGTTTATGTATGCCAGAGTATACATATGCAAATCAGGTACGGTGGGAAAGCTACCTCTCTCCCTCCACTGTGTGGATTCTGGGGATTCAAACTCAAGTTATCAGGCTTGGTGGCAAGCACCTTTATCTGCTGAGCCATCTCACTGGCTCACCACAGATTTGCTTTTCATATTTACAAAATTAAATGTCTCAATTACGGCATACTTAATCAAGTTTCAGATTCCATATTGCTGCCTCCTATTAAATGATAAGAATTTTACAGTGGCTTCGTTCCATCCTTAATTTCAGATATTGTGTTACTGTGTGCTTGGTCACACAGTTTTAATCTTAGAAATCAGTTACTGAAAATATTACCTGACACAGCCAATATTTACTTAGAGTTATGCTGTCAGAGATTAACAGAGGCCATCAGTTTTATCAACTAATATGTTTGAGGACTTAAATCTGTCTCCCATTCTCCCTAGTATCAGAACCCCAATTATCTGATGCTAAATCTTTTTACTTCTTCAAGCCATTCTTCTTAAACTTTCTTCATTCTCCTCCTCCTTCCCTTTCTTCTTCTTCTTCCTTTTATCCTTTTCCTTCTTCTCTTTCTCCTCCTCCTCCTCTTCTTCTTTTTCTTCTTCTATGTCTCACATTCTTCTGCTTAGGTGCTCCATGTAAAATTTCTCCAAGATTACACTGAATTCAATATTTTTTTCTTTGGCTGTAACAAGCTGTGTACTTAACACATCATTCACTCAATTTTATTAATGAGGTGCACCATTTCTTTTAAAAATGACTTTTAGCAGTTCTCCTAACTCTCCCTAGCATTTTTCACATTGTTTTGTCTTTGTTTTTTATGTTTTCAGTGTTATCTTTTGAGTTTTCCTGTACTTTGATGCATACAATGTGTCTGTATGGTCTATACTTCATTATACTCACAAATCTATTAATTACCATCTCCGGATTGTTTCTGGAGCTTATTGTTCAAGATAATGGATTGAGTTTTAAGTGTTTTCTGGTGAAAGCTCGTGTGGGGGCTTAAGGAAGATTAGCCACTGGGTACTTGTTTTTGCTGAGGTTCCTTAGGCTTAGGAACCTCAAGCCCAGGTTTACCTCATGGCAGTTGCATCACTGGGACTCTTCTGGACCACCTCGTAAGTGCAACTTCAATTCCAGATCAAGATGAGTCAGTGGCTCATATCACATGTTTCTTATTTTGCCCGGAGTCCTAGTCTGGGTGGTGCTGTTTTCCTCTGTGTTGGCAGGTAGGTTTTCATTTCACCTCTGGCACATGTCCCTGCGCATGTTGTCTTTCAAGTTCCTGATAGGAATCATCATTGCATCTCTGCCCTCTGCATGGTTCCAAAGGCATCACTCTGTCTCACAGAAAGAATTTCACTTTGATGATGTAGAAGACATCCCCAGGGAGATGAAGGCTTGCTAGAGCTGTTGGCCAGCTGTGTTTGTTTGGGACTATTTAATTCTGTCCCGGAGAATTCCCCTTTGTTTCTCAGAAGCTCAGCTGTGCATGTTACCAGTCAACACCTGCTATACTTTATCCTGTGTATCTATGATTGTGATATAAGACAGTACCCTCAATCCTTCTACTCACTTAACAGTCACCACAACTGCTGAGTAGATAAAACAAACCCAGTAAAACTCTTTGTTGACTTGGTTGAAAAAGTCAAAAGACTTGCCCAAATTTTCACTGCAGTTCCTTGCCCCAGGGCTCTTCCACATGCAAACAGCTTACTCCTTCCTTGACATCGCAATGGCACAATGGTGTCTGAGCCATTCAATCTGTCACTGTGCTATGTGGAGCAAGATCCCAGCATCCTCGCTGCTCTACCATGAACGAGGTTTAACAAGGGCGTCCAGGATTTTGTTTGCTCAGTCCATACACACTGAGTTTGCTTACTGATAGCCCACTCTATTCATAATTTTTATTTTGCTTCATTTATTTTGTGAGTGTGAGAGCACACATGGATCATGATGAGCATGCCGAGGTCAGAGCCTTCAGCCATGCCCGCCTTCCTAAACACAGGGCAAGGACTCCCACCTTCCTTCACTTTGGGGCCACCAGATGCCTCAGTTGTAAATGGTAGAGAATAAAGCGACATGATAGAGATATCTAGCCTGCAGCAACCACCTGTCATCCTTCGCTCCATCTTCTTCATTTTCAAGCATTGAGCTCCTCGGAATCCAAGGACACAGAGATGCAGAACCACAGGCAGAAGGAGCAAGTGTCCTTCACAACCCAGCAGAGGTCATGTCCTCGACCCCACACTTTACTTTTTGCAAAGTGGCTGATTTCAGCTTAGCCTGCCTTGGTCAGTGACAGCCTTCTTTAACTAGTCAGGCTGATGCTCACTCTTTCAATAGATAAGTATGGTCTGGAGCACTGTTTCTCAATCTGTGGGTTGTGACACCTTTGGGGTTTTCAAATGGCCCTTTCACAGGGGTCACCTGAGACCATATTTACAGCATGATCCATAACAGTGGCAAATAACAGTTATAAAGTAGCAACAAAAATAATCTTACAGTTAGTGGTTCCCCCACAGCACGAGGAACTATATAAAAGGGTCACAGCATTAGGGAGGTTGAGAGCCACTGGTCTGGAGTTTTGGGTTTTTTTGTTTTGTTTTGGTTTTTTTTTTTTTTTTTTTTTTTCTTATTGTTAGTTCCCCTGTGAATGGAATGTTTTCATGTTACATTTTCTATTTGCTACTTAAGGAAAAGCCATTGGCTTCATGGGCTGATGATTTAGCTTAGTGCTGAACACCAGTTCCCTGATGTTTGCATTTTTATTGGAAAGAGAATGATCATTTAACCAATACCACGTTGCATTTTCTTTTGTTTTTCCCCCCATTGTCTAGAATCTTTAGCACTGCAGTCCTGGGTAATACAGGATGGGTGCACCATCATGGGGCTAAGCTGAGAAAGCACCAGAAGTGGCCCTCTGCTAAGTAAGACGTGCCTTCCATTTGCTGGTGAATGCTTTTGATCAAGATAAGAGCATTTCATTATTCTAAGTTGTTGTTTTAAATCAGGAATGGGCTTGACTTCTATCACAAGCTTCTGCAGCACCAGTTGAGATAAAGCTTCTTCTTTCTTCTCTTAATGCTGGGCCCCAATGATAGCTTTAAATTTTTCTATTATTATTTTTAGCTATCGCTGTAGTCCCATCATTAACCCCATGGAACTGTCACCTGCTGGTCTTCCTAGACCTTGTTGATCTTGATAATAATCACTGACAATTTATCTCACTAAAGTGGAATTTTAATATAGTTCCTTGCTTGCACTGTCTTATCATGTTGTGACATCATAATTATATCAGATGGAATGGCTATCTCTCTTGTCTTAGTTTGCTTTCTATGGCTATGATACAAATACTGTGGCCAAAAGCATCTTGGGGAGGAAACAGTAAGTTTCAGCTTCCATTTCCACATCACACTCCATTACTGAGGGAAGTCGGGTCAGGCAAGAATGTTAGGGGCAGGGGCTGAAGCAGAGACTGGATTACCCATCATGGACTCCTCAACCTGATTTTATTTTTTTGTTTGTTTGTTTTTTGAGACAGGGTTTCTCTGTGTAGCTCTGGATATCCTGGAACTTGTTCTGTAGATCAGGCTGGTCTCAACCACAGAGATCCTTCTGCCTCTGCCTCAGGAGTGCAGGGACTAAAGGTGTGCGCCCCATGCTGGGCTACCCAAGGTATTGGCCTACTTTTTAATACAACTCAGGACCACCTGCCTAGCCGTGGCACCACCGCAGTGCTCTGGGACCTCTCACACCAATCATGAAAACGTACCATGGACAATCTGATGGAGGCAATTTCTCAGCTGAGGTTTCCTCTTCCCTTTTCCCTGGCTTGTGTCAAGTTGACAGAGAAGCCAACCAGCACACATCTTCTGTTATTTTCTGAAAGTCTGGTAACATTTGAAAATTATTCTGTATCTCGTGTGTGTGTGTGTGTGTGTGTGTGTGTGTGTGTGTGTGTGTGTGCATTTGTGGTATGTGTGAGTGTGTGTTGCTTCCTAAAGTACATGTTTCTTTTAGCTGTTACTAAATATTTAATTCACAGTACACCTGATGGATAATCACAGGTCAATTCTTAAATGTTAAGCTGTGTCAACCAGTAAAGCTGTTCAGGTCCAACTGTTTTCTATAGTGGTCCTTTTCACTTGCACCTTCTCTCCCTAATCCCCAGAAGAGTGACCTTACCTGCTTCCCTCAAGATTCCTGCCACAGAATTTGCTGTTACCAAAGTTGCAGTTGTGGTTTTCCCCATCAGTAATGACCTGCCCTTCTGCTAAGGGAGATGAGCATTGATTTCATTATGATTATCCTAAAATACACACTTATTCACAAGCACACACACTCATATACACACATGCAAAACACATGCATATACAATACATATGTATACACACATTCAAATACACACATGTACTTAAGCATGTATATTTTTGCCTCACCAACAATTTTTCATCTACATGCAATAACTCTAAAATTGGTTTATATTTAATATTTTCAACACTTGTGCTGTAGAAACACATAAGAACCACACAGGGAATACTGCTTACAATATATTCTATTATTGTAAACATTTTCCTGAAGTTTGTTATCCCATTCTCCACACTTAGCTAAGATAGTTCACGCTGAACTCACAGTCAGTACATCTTTTACGTATGTCAGTTATTTCCCTTAGCGTAGGTAAATGTATACGACATATGAATATGTGTATATATGTGTGTGTTTATATCTATCAAAAGGTATTCGCTTAACACAGCATCACAGAATGGACACACCAATATCCATGTATCACACTCTGGGCTAAGAAATAGGACATCACCAGGGTCCACCCAGAATGTCACTCATGTGTATAGAGCACATCACCTATGTCCACAATATTCTTTCATCACTGCTGCCTTTTCCTTCATCCTTCATCCCAATGTGAAACACCCGAAGTCTGTTAAACAACCATCTGCATTTTCCTGCATAAATGCTACTATGTTATAAATGCTGTGACATAACACCATGTACATTCCTTATGATGCATCAATCCACTTTGCTGTTGATGGGCATCTAGAATGTTTTCAGTTGCTGACTTTAAGAATGGCTGATGTCGTGAACATGCTACGTGTTCAATTGGTGATCATACATCTACAAGTGACTTAGGAGAGATGGGCCTCGGAGCACAATCGTGGGCTTTATGGCACTTAAGCTCTTGCAACATTCAAATGGAGCCACAGCTTCCTTACACCCTTGCCAGGATTTACCACTCCTGGTTGTTTTCAGCTTAGCTAATACCTATAGCCATGACTTGGACCTTCGTATGTTGGGTCCCAGGGCCATGGTCTTGGTGAGCCTGGGGAACCGTCAGGGGTCCAAGAAAGGGGATGTAGAACTTTAGTTCCCTGTGGCTTCCTGTTCTTAAGTATCTTCCCTTCCTTACATGGACGTGTTCTCACCACTGTGAGTCACATTCTGCAGGGTTCTGAGAGCTACACTGGAGCCAGCATTGTGCCTTAAACTGTGAGGTAAGCAAACTCTTCTCCTTTTAAAATTAGTTGGACTTGGGTATTTTACTAGAGTAACATGAAATGGGTATTTAAAAAGCATAGTATATAAAATATATACAAATATAAAAGCTACAAAAAAAATTATGCCCCACACCCCTCACCACCCTCGGCAGGCAGGAAGGTCATGGCTAGATGTGTGTCCTTGTGTTTGCTATTTCGCTAGTTTGGGAGTCATTCCTGAATTGCAAAGTAAAAGTTTTATTCCAAGATTTTTACAAGTATATGAAGTGTATAAAATATAGAGCATATAAAATATAATTTTATTATTATATATAAATATATTATGTATAATGTTTATATATAAATATGTTACATATAAGAGTATATAAAATATAATTTATATCGAGTATATTAAATATATAAAAATATAGTAGACTATGTACCCACATATAGTAGACTAATTTACCCATAGCATGAATGAGTCACATTTACTGACTGTTTGGAAATTCTTCTTCCAAATGTGTCAGGCCGTACTTCCATCTTACAGAACTTTTACAAACATAAGTTCTTCATTTTAGTTGAATTTTATTCTGTTTTAGAAGTTTTGAAAATGATCTTTGCATCTTATTAAAAAAAAAAAAAAAAAACAACTCTGCCTATTCTGAGGTGTAGATGCCAGATGGCAGGTGTCCTTCAACTCATAAGCTCTCTTTGTTAGTCTCATAGTAAAACACCTAGCATTCCAAACATTCTCAAACATCTGATACACCCATCCTTGTTATTGTAGTATAGAGTTAGTCCTTTTGTGTCTGATCAATAAACCTTTTTGATGCCCATGTTCATTCAAAAACAGCTTCTGTTTGTTTCAATAATTTATCACTTGCATTTACATCTCAATTATTTCCTTCCTTAAATAGGATATTAAAGACTCATCCTCATGGGTATCTAGTGAAATATAAATATTCCCTTAAAAGACGGTCTGTCCACCCTCTACCTTAACACCAGTTTTTGTTGTTGTTGTTGTTGTTTTTCTTCTTCTTTTTCTTCTTTTTCTTCTTTTTCTTCTTCTTCTTCTTCTTCTTCTTCTTCTTCTTTTTCTTCTTCACAAATTAGACCTTTTAGAACACTTGAGTTAATGCTACAGATGAGATTTTCAAGGCAAAAAAGTGAAGTCTTACACTTTTTATATTAAAATAAAATCAAATTATCAGACAACATATTCTACCACCCTGCATGAGAGCAGGCTACACTTTTCTTTCTTATGCCTGCTTGATAAAACAAATTTCCAATTTAACATCAGTTCATACTTTCTCCAGTCTTCTGGTTTGTATCATATCATTTGCATGAAATTGCAAACGTTCCAAATTGATGATTTTGATCAAAGGATTACTTTAAAATGAGGAATTCCTAGTTATTTTCTCATCAGTTTCACATTTTAGTGCCTTGAAAATGCTGTCATCTTCTGGTTTCTATTTTTCTCTCAATATATCACTGCTACTTTATCATTGCTTCTTTGAAGAAAGTCTTTGAAGAAAATTGCTCATTTTAACATTTTGATTTTGGACCTTATAAGTTTTCTATGTCATATCTATGTGTGTTCTTTAAAAATTATTCCTAATTTTATATTTTCAGTTACTTTCAGGGCATTCTCATCTTTCCTTGCCTTAAAATATGGATTCTCTTTCCTCCCATGTAGGACTTCAGTTACACAAAAATTCCAATTTACATCATGCCTACTTTGTTATTTTTTTAAAATATATTTTTCTCAAGTCTTTTTATTCCCAAGCATGAGGCTCAGTATGTTCCTCTAGTCTCTCTTCCAGTTTGCTCATTTTCTCTCCAACTATGTCTAATCTCACTTTCTAACTCAAGATTTTTCGGAAGCTACTTTGTTAATTGCCAGTTTTTACCATGCTTTCTTAGGGAAGTTGTATGTATTTGTTTGAAATATTATTTGGTGCATCATGTTCTGAAACACCCCTCCTCCCCCTGGTCCATGCTGATTGGCCCATGCATCTATTGTTTCGTTGGGATTTGGAGATTTGCTGATGACACCTTGTGTCCTTTTCAGTAGACTCTATATACTGAATATGAAAATCTATAGAACTATTTGGTAGAACAGACAATGAATTGCAAATGCCAATGTTCTCAGGCCCTTTGGCTACACTCAGCTGGAGCTGAGCTTTGATCCTTTAAGGACACTTCTTTGTAGTGACTTTTATTCCCAGGATATTAGTCATTATGACATTAATCCAAAGGATTTTTATTTTTGTTTTTTTGTTTTTGTTGTTGTTGTTTTGTTTTGTTTTTCGGGGGTGGGATGGATTCTGGACCCTTCCCTCAAACAGAACTCCTCAGGAGGCTGATCTTTTGTCGAGGCTAAACATTTGTCGACTGACACTTTCCTGGGAAGCACTGAGAAATAGCTATGAGAGAGCTAGGTGTGAGGGGCTAAGGAAGAAGCTTGTGGAAGCAATAGCAGAAACCCTGGCTGAGCCCCTGGAGTCTCTGAACCTGCGTTGGTCCTCAGTGGTTGTCCTCAGTCTTGGCTATGGGGCAGAGCATTCTGTCCTCTCACCAGAGAGATCATGGATCTGCTTTGCTTTAGGGAAAGCGGCTGAGACTCACTCCTCCATGAAAACCCATCAGGTAGCACCCTTGGATGCTGAGAATGTATTTTCCATGTCCAAGTATTTCTAGTGAGAGCCAGATAGATTCTGTAGCCACAGTATTCCACTGAAATAGCTCAGCTGTGCTACAGTGGTATGGTAGCAGCCCAGACCATGAAACAGACTAGTAAGTCCCCCTGAAACTTCTTCTGCAGAAGAAGTTTGCAACTTGCTCTCAGCTGTTACTGTCAGACATCAGTCGTCCTGAGTGTCTTGTGCCATCACCCAGTACATACCAGCCTGGGCAGGATGACACTACGATACAAGATTAAAAAGTCTCCAATGCTCTTGCAGCTACTTTCCCACTTGTGATGAATGCTTTTAGAGCTGGGTAGCCTTGTTCAGTCATGCCAGTCACATTATTTAACGGTAACAGACTGCACACCCCCCAAGAGCTACCAAGAGAGCGTTGGCCTTCTCCATCATAAACAAATGATAAATATTTGGGGAGACAGACATCCCACCTGCTTTAAACAGTGTACGCTGTGTATGCATCAGAACACCACATGGTACCTCATTAGTAAACATGCACAATGTTTACATTTTATGCATCAGTTCAAAAACAAATAAAAATTTAACTAGCTAAATTAAAGAATGTCCCAAATTTTGATTTTCAGCCATGGTTGTTCATGTTAAGTGTTCAAGAGCCACATGTGGCCAGGGACACTCTATCAGAGACATCTTACCCTACAGGAGACTCCACTGCACATGTTTGTACCACTGGTGTAGAAGAAGGGTTGGGATCAGGCTGCGGGATCAGGGGTGACCTCCCTGTTTCTGCATATACTGGGCCTGATTCCTCTCCCCTCTTGTTCTGTGAGCCTCTGGAGATAGTGTCCGCCATGTTGTTTGGCCCACTGTAACCAGAAGTAAAACGCTACATGATCCGCAGACTGCTTCCCGCTTTCTTGTGTCATCTACTCAGTGCTGCCTGTTTGGACATATTCAGATGGCATGTCAGTTTCCCTGTGCAATGTGTCCTGTGGATTCCTCAATCTGGTCTGCACAGTTTCACCTCTGCACAGATTATAGTTTTCAGCCACTTGTTTTAGTTCTCTATGGGTGCTCTATGAGTGTGCATTGTGTCTGTGCAAATGCATGTATGTCTATTATGTGTATATGTATATATTGTTTTGTGTGTGCATATCAGGTCTGTGCGTGTATCTGGTATGTGTACTTGTGTGTGTATGTTTGTGTATCTGTTGTGTGTATGAGTGTGTTTGTATGTGTATGTGTGTCTGTGCAGGTGCATGTATGTATAGTATGTGTGTATATATTGTTATGTGTGTATATCTGCTGTGTGTGTATGTGTGTCTGTGCAAGTGCATATAGGTGTGTCTGGGTATATTACGTGGAAATGAATGGATTGCTATGTATGTGCCTATCTAGTGTGTATATGTGTTTATGTCTGTGTATCTGTGCTAGTGCATGTATGTGCATGAATGTATATATTGTTATGTCTGTGTATATCTGGGGTGTGTGTATACTTATGCACACATGTGCAAATGATGCAGATACAGGGGGTATGGCTATGCCTGAGCACTTTTGAATCTTCTGCACTATGCTTGATGGCTCATACCCCAGCCTCTGACAGCACAGGCTCAGGCTTTGTCTGCCAGCAATGATTCGTTTCTTGTTGTGGCTTGGAGACTTTAAGCTTACTTCTGAGTTAACCTGTCACCTGTACATCTCACAGACCCTTCACCACAGAGGCTGCTATGCCATGGGGACTGTACGCCTTCTCTACTTCTGACTTAGACAAGCACAGCACTCCTAACTCCTAAGGGATGGATCCTGCATTGCCAACTCTTAATATTTGACTAGAAAAATATGTGTATCATTCACACACTGGTGGATGTTCCCTACTTTCAGTACAACTTGCATTTCTTGCATCTAATATGTATTTAGTTCAGATTTTCCGTGTTTGAAGTAGAATGAAAAGTGGTCAAAAAAAAGAAAGAAAAGAAAAGTGGTCAATCCCTGTGCAGCTTCCTTCCCTACTGCCCCAGTGTTAAACACCCTAGTGCTGTTTTTAGCATGGGGAGGGGAAACAGGATAGCTTTAAGACTTTGAGAAAGCAATCTAAGATGAAAACTCTGTGTTCAAAGCCCATGGCATTCCATAACTGGCACTAGCTCACTGTTAAAGCCTTGGGATGCCAGGAGCTGCAACCATCACTCCAAGTGACAGCGGTCCCACAAGGAACCAGTCAGTGGACAGCTGCAAGCCCAGAAACAGTATCTCAGGGCTGGAGCTTTTATCCGGCTCAGCACACAAAATGAACTCAGTAAATATTTGGGCACAAACACCCGGTGTCCATTAAGAATGGGAGGGCTGGCCGTGAAGGCAAGATGAGCTGGAGTTAGTACACCGAAACCGGCCAGACATCTCCGGCAGCTTCCTCGGCAGGAGACTCAGTGATTCGACTGTTTGCTTTCTCTCAAGTGGCTCCAATGATGGACTGGGAGCATAGCAGTGATGAAAAGACATGAGCGGGCAGCAAGGAGTGCTTGCTTTTGGTTAGCAGGCGGAGAGGTGCCTGCAACAAGGCGAACACCACCGAGTGGACAGTGTAGAATCAGTTAGGCAGAGCCACAATGAAAGACATTGGCCGGAGCAGCATTTTCTTGGGGATAGTCAATTCTGCCACTTATTGTGCACAGCCTCTTGTAATAGCTGTTTAAATTTGTTGTAATATATCTTGGTAAAAAAAAAAAATGTTGTACATTATTTCCCATTTTCCAAATGAGAAAGTAAATATATTTACTAAAAATATTCAGCCCCTGAGCCTTGGTGTTTCTGTTTCTAGTGTCTGTAGAGTGGGAGTTTAGTCTGAGCCTAATTCCAATATGTTCTACCTTTGAGGCTGTGAGTGTTGGATGGACAGGTCGTATGCAGACATTGATACAGGCAGGACACAGGGGGCAGTTTAAAATGGCTATCAATCGGAGCCTTGCTCTTCTGCTCTACTCTGGGGCAGTGTGGGGAGCTCCAGGCTCCACTTTCCTCAGAGGTCCTGTTACTAGAGACCACAGGAGAAGAGACATTTTCTTCATATCTCTGAAGGTCTCTGACAGTACAGAGGGGAAGCCATCGCTGAACAAACCTGTGTTCATCAGGATACACTGAAGATGTTTCTAGGTACTTCCCTAGATGCCCCACCACCAAAGAAACCAACAGTGTCAACCACCCTGTTTGTGATTGCCCTTCCTCCCTTCTACCTGGGAGAAGGAACAACTCTCTCTTATTGCTTTCCTCAAGATCAACAGTTAGTGCTCATTTGGATGCCTCCCCTCCAGGCCAGCTGGTAGGGAGCTGACAGGTTTGGAAGTGAGCAGTGGTAATTGTCTTGCTTGAGCAGATAGGAATGGCATGCAAATTACTCACTACCATCACAGTAACAGACAACATGAAGACAGACTCAGAGCCTCAATTCCCGCCAGGCTGGAATGATTTGCCCTGCTTCTACAGATCTGTGAGGGGACCCCATGAAGCAGCAGGCTCTGGCTGGACTAACACCAGGTCCTCTCAACTCCTGGGGGTGGAGGTGGGCGATAGGTGCTCTACTGGGCACATCGAAGCTCCTTCCCTGACACTGTAGCCTTTTCTCTGCCTCTGAGCAGTTTGAAATCTGAACCTTCCAGATAACTTTGCTGGGGGATGCAGTCTTTGAGAAGTGACTAAGTGACTAGAGAAGAACTTTGATGGGTGTGATAGATGCCCTGTGAAAGAGGGAACCCTCTTGTCCCTTTTGTCCACAGAGAGGATCCGTCTGAGAAACAGGAAGCTGGATATCACCACAATTCCTTTCAAACCTCCAGAACCATGAGCCTTAAAAACTATTATATCAGACACACAGTCTCTGGAGTTTTATCCTAGCAGCTGAGATGAGCTTAAGCCATAGCTCTCTTCTTATGGGTATGGAGATCCAGGTGGCCTAGTCTGCCAGAATGTATATCTCTGTCTTAGGCCAGGGAAGACACTGGGTGGCAAATGAGAGTTGAGTCTGTGCTGACACAGGTAAGAGTCATTTGATTTGCAAGGGGGAACCTCTACCTGAGAAATTGTCTCCATCAGCTTGGCCTCTAGGCAGTCCGGGGTTGGGGAGGAGGCATTTTCTTGATTAATGATTGATAAATGCCCAGATCATTGTACATAGTGTTGCCCCTGGGCAGGTGATCCTGGGTATTGTAGGAAAGCATACTGATTAAGCCATGGAGCGCAAAGCAGTGAAATGCATTGCTCTGTGGCCTATGTTTCAGTTCCTGCCTCTGTGTTCCCACTTTGGTTACTGCCCTGGCTTTTCTTGATGAATGCTAACATGTAATATGTAATACAAACCTTTTCTATCTAAATTACTTTTGGTCATTGTGTCTATCACAGCAAGAGGAAGGCAACCAATATAAGTCAATCTTCTAAAGAAACCCTCAGGAAGACATCTCTGCTTCTATCAGACAGAAATCTCTATCTCTCTTCCTCTCTTCTCTTCTCCCTCTCTCATACTCTTGAATTTGATATTGAACTTAGGACATGCTAGGTAAGCACTCTGCTAATGGCCTATGCCTCCAGACTGCTATTCTCATTTGGCCTCTTATTTTGAGACAGGATGTCCCTACATTTCCTAGATAACCTTCGAATTCACTCTATAGTTAGGGTGAGCCTTATTCACGACCCCACTGCCTTAGTCCTCTGCGGAGCTGAGGTTATAGGCCAAGGCCACCAGGCCCAATTTGGTTATCTCTTCTGAGGGAAAGGGAATCTGAAACACACTGTCAGGAAAGTGGGATGAAGAGATCGAGAAAGTCTACTCACAGAGAAGGACATTTTGTTTCCTGCAGTCACCAAATGGGCCTTCTGGGGTTCTAACACCCAGTCCACTGGGGAGTGTGTGACCCTGATATCACCCTTGTCCAGCCCCTCTCCAACACCACACAGGTTAATTCTTCTGACTGTGTGATTGTAGGTCAAAGCAATATGCCCTCCATCTCAAAGAGAACCTGAGTGCCTCTACTCTTCTTCCCACGGTACTGGGGTTTGAACTAAGGGCCTCACACATGCCAGGTAGGCAAAACCACTTTCACTGAGTTACCTTCTCAGGCCTCTTTTGACTTTCTATTATGAGACAGGGCCTCATTAAGTTACTTAGACTGACCTAGAATGCAGGCTTGCTGTGACCATCAAATCTTCTAGTTAGGATTAGACAGAGATGCTCTGCTTACCCCTGGCTTTCCCTCAAGCAACCTCAAGATTTGGACTTACGAGTCCTTCTGCATATGGCCTAGGTTTGGTCTGACCTGCCTTGGGAGGGTCACATGATTTGACTTGGACTGAGAGTCCTCAGACTTATTCAATCAGAGCTTGGATCTGGTGTACTTCTGGGCACCTGGGTCCATCTCTGTTGCAGTGATAAAACACCCTGACCAAAGCAACATGTGACAAAGCGTAGAGGGAGAGCAGCTTATTTAACTTACAATTCCAAGTACGTCCAGCCCTTAGAAGTCAAGTCAGAAACTTGAAGGCAGGCCTTTATCCTGTTTCACACAGCAATTGCCTCTGACCAAGGAACACACTTCACAGTCAAAGCAGTGGAATCCACAGAGAACACTATTCATTGGCTGGAAGCCAGGCCTATGCTCAGCTAACTCTCTTACGTTATTCATTACCACTACACTAGGGAATTTTATTGCCCATAGAGGGCTCTGCCCTCCTACCTCAGTAACAATCAAGACAATCCCGCACAGACGTGCCCATGGGCGAACTTGATGGAGGCATTTTTATTTTTTATTGTACTTCTTTCTCAGGTGATTCTAGATTATGTCAAGTTGACATTTAAAACAAGCCAGTAAAGGTGGGTTCTGTCATATTCCTTATCTGTGAGCAGAGGCTCCCTAGGTAAACACTTTTTAAATTCAACTCAGTAGAAAAGGAAGCGCCAGAGAACTGTGCTCATTTGGGGTTAATGTTTGCTGGAGACCCAGGTTCTCCACAGGTGTCATGCTGGCACAGCCTCAGAGAATGTCCTTGTGGTTTGAGGGACACTGAGTAGTGACAGAGACCCACACAGAAGGCAGAAGGTGACTGACTGTCTTTGTTCTCATGGGCTACGAAGCCTGACAGACATGGAGAGACAGCCTGATAGCACACCAATCTGCCTGCTCTCGGCCTGGGCTCCCCAATGTCGAGTAAAATTTAATTCTGTAAAGACATGGAATGGAGCAGCCCCTGAGAGGACCAATACAGCAGGTCTGGGCCAGCTGGAGCCCACTGCAAGGGGGAAGAGAACAAGGGGGAAATGAAAATGCAGAGGGAGCATGCAGCATAGTGGCAGGCACTTCTCTTCACACTAACAATTCTTTACCACACTTACCACTGAAATCCATACCGCAGTCATCTTCAGTTTGGCCTCAAGAATAAAGCCAAGAGTGTTCCCCCTGCCCCTCCTATGAGGATACAGTTCTGTTTTCCCACCTGGTACCACAGCTGTTACTCAGGTAGGGATTCCTGTGTGCAGACAATTACACAGACATTGCTTCCGTTTTGCACCATCCTGATTCTTATTTCAAGACTTTCATGCTGTTGAGACACTTTGCAGAGACCCAGGCCAGGTAGTTTTTGTGACTATAACAAAATCCCCCAAGGGTGGGAGATTTGTAAGGAAGAGAAATTAGTATACTGCACAGTTCCAGAGACTTGCTGGCTAAGGCCTCCTCTGGTGAAGTGGCTCAGCTAATTTATGACTCAGCAAATGACATCAAGGAAGAGCCCAGTGCAAGAAGTGGGCACCATGGGATGAGACAAGAAGGGCCAGTCTTATTTTTCAAAGTCCACTCTTATAAGAATCAACTGAGGCCACATCAGAGCTACATTAATCTCGCCCAAAGACTTTGTCACCTGCCAATCAGCTTCCTACCCCTCAACATAATCACCATGCAGCTAAATTTCTGGGGCATGGATCCTTGCAGAGTTTCGTCATTCACAGACTCACATTTAGGTTGAAATAAATGGGTTTGCCAGAATACCAATTCTTTTTTAAATTTCTTTTTTGTATTTATTTTTATTTTATGTACATTATATGTGTGGATGTGTAAGATGTTGGAGTTAGAGATAGTTGTGAGCTGCCATGTGGGTTCTGGGAATTGAACCCCGGTCCTTTGGAAGAACAACCAGTGCTCTTAACCTCTGAACCATCTCTCCAGCACCAGAATACCACTTCTTACAAGGCTCCAAGGGTGGATCCTATACTTGATCCAGGTTCAGGGTATCAGGCATATTCTCCAAGGAGCCAGCACACTCCCATCATTCACCCTGGCTCCTGTGAATGCATAGTTTTGATTCTGCAGATTTTCAAGGACACCTCAAATACATGAACTTCTGTCCTCCCTTAGAACAGAACTCAGCCTTCCTGATTTCTGTTTCATCCTTGGAAAGGCCCTGAGCTCATCAGTGTTGACAGACACCTGTAATGATAGTGTCAGGACTGAACATGAACAACCCCTGCACCTGATCTATGACCTACAAAGATAGGGCAGATCAGGTGGAGAAGACTTGTCTATGACAGAAGATAAAGGTTTCCATTTCCAGATGTTATCCTGAGATGAATTACAAGTAAGACTTTTACAAACTAGAAAAGGCCAGTTCAGACAGATACCCATGAGGGCTTAACCGAGTCAGATTTGACCCTGCAGAAAGTAAATACAAGGGTGATAAGAGAGGACTCAGGACCTTCTGTGGACTACAGAGTGAGGGCAAACACAAATGAAGGCTTCCTCGAGTAGAGAGAACATGGGGGAGATGGAGTGGTTCTCAGGCAGAAAACAGATGTGTGAGAAGGCCGAAGACCTCAGGAAGCAGCAGCCAGCAAGAACTCCCAGAAATGGAGACCTTCCTGACCCCGCCTGCGGGAAGGATCTCATACCAGACAAAAAAGAGCCAGGTACCACCAGCAAGTGACCCCATGTCAGCAGTGAGCAAAATATTTTCAAAAGGCACCATGGACTCAATTCAACAAATTGATAAAAGGAAATAACAAAGTAAATTAACACAGAGCAGAACAAACGACATGAATTAGGAAATGATAGCTGGATGGCTCCAGTTAACCAAACATTGATGAATCTCCTTGACGGCAGGTGACCGCCGCATAATAAAGGATGGACATCTTCTTTCTCATCCAAACTGTACCCTTTAAAATGGGTTAGAAAAACAGATGTTTGGGAACAATCTCTAGCATGTATGACCTGGTCTCCCTCAGACTGTCCAGTATACTAAATCCAAAATAAGTGTGAGGAATCCTCAGGGCTGGGGGTTGAAGCAGGTTACTGATGAGGAGATGAGTCAAAGAGAAAGTTTATGGGCTCCCATGACAGAGACCCTAGAACAACCGAAATTACCACAAAACTGCATTAGTCAGTGTGCATCCTGTCTCCCTCTCTCATGGACCGTGGCAAACACTTCACAACATACAAGATGTTGGTAAGTGAGACCCAAATTTGGTCTCTGTGAGAACCTTCCATGCTAACTTTGTTATGTAAGTTTTTCATAGATGGTCTTTCTTTTTAAGAAGTCTTAATATAATATTTTATTAAGTCTTTTAGAATTTCTTTTTTTAATTCTTTATTAATTATATTTTATTCACTTTGTATCACCTCTGTGGTTCCCTCCTTCCTCCCGTCCCAATCCCTCCCTTCCTCCACACTCTGCATGCATGCCCCTCCCCAAGTCCACTGATAGGGGAGGACTTCTTTTCCTTCCTTCTGATCCTAGTCAATTAGGTCTCATCAGGAATGGCTGCATTGTCTTCTTCTGTGGCCTGGTAATGCTGCTTCCCCCTCAGGGGGAGGTAATTAAAGAGCAGGCCAATCAGTTCATGTCAGAGTTAGTCCCTGTTCCTATTACAGTGGAACCCACTTGGATACTGAACTGCCATGGGCTACATCTGTGCAGGGGCCTTAGGTTATCTCCATGCATAGTCCTTGGTTGGAGTATCAGTCTCAGGAAAGAGCCCTGTGCTCAAATTTTTTGGTTCTGTTGCTCTCCTTGTGGAGTTCCTGTCCTCTCCAGATCTTACTGTTTCCCACTTCTTTACTAAGATTCCCTGCACTCTGCCCAAAGGTTGCCCATAAGTCTCAGCATCTACATTGCGAGTCTGCAGGGCAGAGCCTTTCAGAGGTCCTCTATGTCAGGCTCCTGACTTGTTCCCTCTTTTCTCCTTCTTTTGATGTCCATCCCCTTTCTGGATAGGAATTGAGCATTTTAGCAAGAGTCCTCCCTCTTGATTAGTTTAGAAGTTAAACAGCAAAAAATCAAGTAATCCAATTAAAAAATGGAGTACAGAGCTAAACAGAGAATTCTCAATAGAGAAATATCAAATGGCAGAGGAACACTTAAAGAAATGCTCAATCTCATTAGCCATCAGGGAAATGCAAATCAAAACAACCCTAAGATTTCACTTTACACCCATCAGAATGGCCAAGATCAAAAACTCAAGAGACAACACATGCTGGAGAGGTTGTGGAGAAAGGGGAACCCTCCTCCACTGCTGGTGGGAATGTAAACTTGTACAACCACTCTGGAAAGCAATCTGGCACTTTCTCAGACAACTAGGAATAGTGCTTCCTCAAGATCCAGCTATACCACTCCTAGGCATATATCTAAAAGAGGCTCAAGTACACAATAAGGACATTTGCTCAACCATGTTTGTAGCAGCCTTATTTGTAATAGCCAGAAGCTGGAAACAGCCCAGATGCCCCTCAGTGGAGGAATGGATACACAAATTGTGGTACATCTACACAATGGAATATTACTCAGCAATAAAAAAACAAGGAAATCATGAAATTTGCAGGTAAATGGTGGGATCTGGAAAATATCATCCTGAGTGAGGTATCCCAGAAGCAGAAAGATGCATATACTCACTCATTTAGACGTATAATATAGGATAAACCTATATTTTATAGGTTTATAAACCTATATTATAAACCTATAAACCTATAATATAGGATAAACCTACTAAAATCTATACACCTAAAGAAACTAATCAAGAGGGAGGACTCTTGCTAAAATGCTCAATTCCTATCTAGAATTTCATATACTGTATTTGAAGGACATTCAACCCTGTTTTTTCCCTAGTTTCTCCCAGATGCAGCCCTCACCTCCCCACACCTCCCAATTTTGTGTCCCCCTTTTCTTTTGATAACCCACATTGAGTTTGCTTTTTGATGTCCATATGAGTATGCAATGTCTACTGGGGCATGGTTTTTGACCCACCAGGACCACATCCTTATATAAAATTGTCTTTCCTCTCCCAAGAAACCATCATCTGCTCATAGCGAGTTGGTTAGAGATGGGAGCCCGTGAGCACCTCCCTCTACTCCACGCTGAAATGTTGACCTGATTCATCTTGTGCAGGTCTAGGCTGGCAACCACAGCTGCTTTGAGTTTATGATTGCAGAGTTCCTGTCATGTCCAGAAGACACTGTTTATCTCTGGTCTTCCCAAACCTTTGGCTTTACAGTCTTTCTACTGTAAAGCCCTTCACAGTCTTTCTGCTCCCTCTTCCATGATGGTCCCTGGACCTTGGGGAAGGTGGGTATAAATGTATCATCTGCGTCTGAGCATGCCCACTGGTACTCTCAACTATGGCCAGTTGTGAATGCCTTGACCACCATCTAGTGCACAAAGAAGCTTCTCTGATGAGGATTGCGTGCTGCACTAACCTATAGGCACAGAGGGATGATTTAAACAGCACTTTAATAGTATGTTCCTTTAACAAAGTAACAGCATGGGGCACGTGAACTGTGCCACCAGAAGGGAGCATGGGAGACCTCAAGCCCTGGGTCAACGTTTTTTTGTCCAGAGGTTTTGAGTGTAAAAGACTCACTAAGAACAGTCAGAGATAGAGTTAACCTCAAATCTTGACCTGTGGAAGGTTGAACTCATCTGAACAGAAAGAACCCGGAGTCTTCTGGGCAGAGGGCAAAAGGGCTGGCCACTGCAATAGAGGACCTTGAGTATCTTTCAGGGAGCTGCATTCAAGGACTCTAGCTGCTGAGGAGAAGGGTCCAAGGTAGGCGTCTCTGAGTCCCTATCAGAGATCTCATTAGGGGTAGCCCTGAAAGAAGACTCTGGAATGTGGCCAAACTCTGCTAGCAAGCTGATGGGAAAGGGATCATGCACAGTGAAGACAGGTGCTGGACACACCCCCAATAGTTCCTGACAGCATTCTTCCTAGAGCAGACAGAGCAAAGAGTTTGAGAAGGCCTCTTTGAATAGAATGAACCAGAGGGGACAAGAACTCCACAAGAAGACCAGCAGATTCAAACATCATAGGCCCATGGAAGCTTACAGAGACTGAGACAACAACCAAAGAGCATTCAGTCTAGACCCAGGCTCCCTACACACACATAACCAATGGGCAGCTTGGTCCCCCTAGCAAGTAGAGCAGGGGCTGTCCTGACATGGACTGTGTTGCCTGCTTTTGAATCACTTCCCCTAGCGGTGCTGCCTTGCCTGGCCTCACTGGAAGAGGATGTGCTCAGTCCTGGTGTGTCTTGATTGCTGGGGTCGGTAGATGGAGGAAGCTCCCCTTTTCTGAGAAGAAGGGGTGGTGGGAAAGGGGGAAGAGGGTGGAAGGGTGAGGATGGGAGGAGAGGAGGGAGAGGGATGCATTTGGGATGTAAAGTGAATAAATAAACTTATAAAAAAAAACACTGAGTTTTGATTGTTCTTAGTATGCCACTGGGCTGGCATATTAATAACAGAATCCAGTGTTTGCTATTGCCTGAAAGTGACAAGGAAATCCATGCTGCAGCCCATGTGCCTGTGCAGGGTGGGCAAGGAAGGCAGCCTGCAGCAGCAACTGGAAAGGTCAGCCAGAAAGGCCAATGAATCTAAGTCACTACATCTTCTCTCTGCCCCCAGTGGGTGTGGAGCGCGCATGAAAGCTCCCACCGAGTGTGGGCCAGCAGATCTTGATGCACACAGACCAGACCACCTAAGAAACCTTAAACTCACAAAATTATATTGACCTGCAGCATTGCAATATCTCAGAGCATATCCCATGCCGTTGATTGTTCTCAAGTAGAAGAGCTCTTCCTCCTCTGGATTTGGCCCAGCAGTCCTACAATGGTAACGTTTGAACAAACTTCTGCTCTTTCCCTATATTCAGTGTTACAGACAGCTGCTGAATTTGGTGTCATTGCCTTGGGCATCAGGGTGCTCTGACCGGTATCTTGTGATTTCTCCACCCTGACAAGCCCACGCTGCATCCTGGGATTCCACCTGATGCGTCCTAGTTAAGCCTGCCTCAACACAACACTTCTCCCCGGCAGCAGTATGCAGCTGTCTCACCCGTTGCATCCTCTCCCTGTTGCCTCAATATGTCATGCATCTTCCCTGAGGGAAATAAGGGATGTAATGGTGCCAGCTCTCTCCAGCTCGTCTGACATAAGGAAACACGGACGTGCCACTCTGAGATGTCCCAAGGAAAGACACCCCAGTGATTGGGAATGGCTGACTGGCTCCTGTTGGAGTCATCAGAAGAAAGGTGCCACTGCAGGGACTCCTTAGACTCTGGCCAGTCACGTGTATACTAATCCTGCATCATGTTTGCATATGTCACAGCATTCAGTACCAGGAACCAATGATCCTCAGAACCCCACAGGGGGACCGACCTAGTTTTACTTGGTGATTCATCAAAGCATCTCCTACTTACCTCCCTAAACCAAGAATAGTAGTGTGCGAGGTTTCATTTTTATAGCAGGGGAAAAAAAAAACATCAAAGACACACCCAGGAGCCTTGACCTCAGAAGACAGTAAGGGAAGCAAGCTGCTAAGTAGAGAGATGACTCTAGAAGAAACTGTAAATGTCAGCGGGGCTGGAAAGGTCAAGAGATGTGATGTCATGGAGGATGTGTGGTGTGAATGGAGGGAGCTTGATGTGAATGGAGGGGGTGTGGTGTGAAGACAAAGAGAAGCATGATTCAATTTAGAGTGGGTGGCATGAGAAGCCAAGGGACTTTCCCACTGAGAGGACACCCTGAGTGCCAGTCTGCATAAGAAAGCAACCAATAGGGAGGAGGCTGATCACATGAAATGGGACAGGCCCAGAGGTAGGAAGAGGGTGTGGAGAAGTGGAGAAAGTCATACTTGTGAGATATATAGTATGCCACAACCACACAAAGAGCACTGGTTCAAAAATGGTCCTAGAATTGGTGTTTACTGAGTATAAGAAATAGATTTGTGGTATTTTTAATTTAAATTTTAAATCATTTTAAAAATTTCATATGAATGCTATTTACATCATACCATTGTCTACCCTTCTAGCCCCTTCCATGTCCTCCCACGCTCCTCTCAAGTTCACAGCCTCTTCTTTATTGTTGTTATTATTTTTATGTATATATGTGTATATATGTAACACACATAACCTACTGAGTCTCTTTAGTGTTGAGGTAACCTATCAGGGAGCTTATCCCTAGAGAAGAGTGATTCTCGTTCTATTGGTAGCCATTAGTTGCCTGAATCTCTTTATTTAGCACTGGAGCCTTGTGAGATTTCCCCATCGACACTAACACGTGAACTGGTGCTGCCAGGCAAATCTTGTTTAGGGGGCGATGTCTGTGGAGATTTCATGGCTATACCTTCCCGGTCATACACTGAAAACACTACCTAGCATCAAATGGCATGCCTTCTCGCTCCTGCAGTCTTCCTGTCCCTTCCTAGAAGGCGTTCCCTGAACCCTTCAGTATAGAGATTGTGAATGTATTAGGTGGTGCTGACCACCCAATAAGTTTTGATTAGTAGTAGATATTTATAATGGTCTCTGCCAGCTTCAAAGGAAAAAAAATGTATCTCTGCTGAGAGGTGAGAGTTACACTTACCTGTGGGTATAAGAATAACTATTTAGAATACTTATAATCATACTAGTTTAAGAAAGATAGTTTTATTAGGCTATGAAGTTCCAAGGTACATCTCATAATCTCTAAGTTCTTTATGACCACAAGAACAGTTACAGAATGTGTCATTATCAAAATAAGAGAGAAAAATTAACAGTCTTAACTGCATGTACAAAGAAAAATAAATAGAACCAGTGACCTAGCCTCACATCTTAAGAATCTTGCAAATGAAGATCAAATCACTGTCAACGAGAAGAAAGAAGTCAGTGAGTGAAGCCGTGGCTCAAAGTGAAAGCAAACAAGAGAAAAAAATTAAGGGTCAGTAGAAAAGGCAAGAGATATGTCCAACTGAACAAGCCTTGGGAGAGAAAATGTATCAGCCTTAGGTATGATAAAAGACAATTTTATTACAGCTCCTGAAATTCCTAAAAATAGGAATAACAGGTACAACTTTGAGACTATAAATTAGAAAGCGTCAATAAAATGGAAAAACATCTTTAAGGTGTATTTTTCAAACATGGGCAAGAACAGGGTTTTAGAATCCTAGTAGCCCTAGATTTATTGAACAAATCATGTCTGTTATATAATAACAGCCTGGGGTGCCTATTCCTACAAGCAAACAAAACAAAATGTTGACAAGAAAAGCAATTCACAAAGGAATTTATCCAAATAGAAGGAGGAAGCAGAGTCACTGCCAGACAGCATCTTCCAAATCTATACAGGAGGACCCCAAGCTGCCATGCAGTCTAAGTCCAGCTTATTATTGTCACACGGTACTGAAAATAGTATTGCAGGGAAATAATGAAATTCTATCTCTCAACATAGGTGTGAAGACACTAAGCAGAGGATTAGAAACAAAAAGTCAGTGGAAAACAAAACACAGTAAAGCCAGGTACTCCTGGGTACAAAGGGGATAAATGTTCGGAAACAAATCAATGTGTCAAAAAAATAAAAGAAATACATGGCCAGATTACATACTTTCTTGGAGTTGTGCAACACAGGGGCACACACGCACACACACACACACACACACACACACGTAAGCACAAGCACATATACAACATCACATAAATACACGTAGACATGCATGCATGTGGACACACAAACATATGCATGCACACACATACACACAGTACATGCACATACACTCCCCACATACACATACATGAACACACATGCACACACAAAGGTACATATTACACATACACACAAACATGCACGCACATACACAAATGTTTCCAAACTGACCATTCTGGTCAGATGGTGATACTATCATTATTTCAATAATTTTGTCTTCAAAATACCCAAGACACATTTCACATCAAATGGTAATTACTGAAAAGCTTGGCAATGAGTACAAAGAGACCCTTCTATTTGCTATTCTCACTTCTGCTCAGTGCTAAAGACATTGATTGGGAAAGGAGGCCAGAACGGAAATTGTAAGGATAAAGATGAGAAGGGAGGGATAAATGTATAGACATGAGAAATCCAAGATTCTACAGAAAAACTAGAATTTATGTTGAAGTTAGAAACAAATCAATGTGCCCACAAAATAAAAGGAATAAGTGACCAGGTTACATGATTTCTTGGAGTTGTGCAACACACACACATGAACACACATACACACACATACAGGTTATTTGACCCACATACATATGAAATATTTTACTCATGGCATAAAACCAAAACAATAAGCCAAAACAACAACAACAAAAATTGCTGCAACTTTTTTTTTCCAGCTCCCACAAAACTGGAGACAACCTTCTGAAAGGGTCTACTACCAAGAGAACCAAAAGGCAACTAACTAAAGAAAGCCAAAGACAGCTCCATATGGAATTTAGCCAAAGAAAATAAATACAACTTCTATAAATGGGAAGAAGCCCCCCTAAGGCTCTGGCTGACTCACTGGGAAGTGTCATCTCTTCCAGGTTGATGTATATATTCAACATAATCCCACCGTGAGTCACGGGGGATTTTTCTATGAAAATTGACAAGATTCTTCTGAAGGGTATGTGAAAATACAAAAGGCCAAAAATAGCCAAGGAGGTCTCCAAGAAAATGAACAAAACTGAAAACCTTGCCCCAGCAGATGTCAAGACACATTACATAACTACAGCTGGAAGACTTGCAGAGGTTCAGATCAAACGAAGAAGCAGGAATAGATACACAGGGCTGTCAGCCATACAACAGTGCCATGCGGCTAGAGCAGGAGAGAGGGCTGTCAAACCAGAGATCCAAAAGAAAAACGTGCAAGGTGACTCCCTATCTTAACTGGTGTTGTGTTGTGTTGTGTTGTGTACAGAGTGTTCTTAAGACTCAGTAAATAAATGAAACATGCAAACCCCAGGAAGATCCCCAAGCTTACAAGATTAAGAAAGCTACCGCCACACCAAGCTATGTAAGCAGTAATGATTATTAGAGAGGGCACACTCTGACCTGAAGAACTGCCTCCATGTTAGGCAAGGAGCTTCAGGGCTGCAGTTTCTGTGAGCAGTCTCCTAGCTGGGGTGGGCTGGAAACAGCAGACTTCAGAGCAGAAACATCTGCCTGAGAAAAGTAAGGTTAGGGTTTAGCATTATCAGGAGAGTCTTCTAAATATGCTAGAGTTCTACTGAACTCCTCAGAATGGGAGCTACTTCAAAATCACGTCCAGTACCACTTATGTTTCAGGTGGTTAAGCAGTGATGGGCCAGAAGCTGACCTTTCACCCACCATAGTCTTCACCAGTCTGTAGATACACAAAAGGCTAGGCAGATCTGCTTCCAGGGAAGGCAAAAGCAGTGATTGCTGCGCTCTGGATCTAGCTTTGCCTTAGGCCAACATCTGGTAATGAGACCTCGAGGACTATGCAGCGTAAACCCAGTCTGGCTGTGATAAGAAGGCAGAGATGTAAGCAGTGGGTCCTTGGTCCAGAACTGGGCTGCAACTGGCAGGCATTAGACAGGGCTGACAGAATCCACAGGACTACAAGATGATGGGAAACCCCGGGAACCCAAAGCTGGAGAACTCGGCCAGCACAGAAACCTCACCAAACCGCTGAGTATTTTGCTGAGAACAGGGAGGCCTCGATAAAGGGTCAGCAGGACCTTTCACATGAATCCTACATGTCAGGACCAAGGAATACACGTAAGGAGACTACATGGAAGTAGACCATATGAAAGTAGACCATGGAGAAGTGGATTGCATGGAAGAACAATGGAGGAGAAACTGTCAAAGTGAACAAAGGGGAGGAATGAGGCAGAAAGCACAGAGAGGGCATAGAGGGGTGGGCAGATGAAAACAAACAAAGTACAGTGCACGAAGCCCGAAGCTATTCACAGCAAAGATAAGGTAATAAAGTGGACTAGGGGCTGCAGAATAACAACAAATATATATTGACTATATGAGGACGTGATTCAGCTCTTTAGGACTGGGCACTGGGCACACACCTGTAATCACAGGTCAGGGGAGGCAGAGACTGAAGGATTTGTGAACTTTGGAGTCAATGAGAGATTCTCAAAAATAAAGCAGAAAGCGTTTTGAAGACTACATCTGACATCCACATTTGACTTCCACATACATGTGTACACACACACATACACACACACACACCAAATAATGAAAGTAACCACCCTTGGAAGGGTTAATACCCCTCTGAAATACACTCCACCCCCATGTTGTTCAGGGTGCAGTGGAGAAACAGCCAAGAGCAGACCCAGGGCAGAACTTGCCCCAGGCAGCAGGAAAAATCAGCAGGAGAATTGATGCGGAGTGTCCTAGATGAGGGACAACCATCCAGAGCTTCTAAGGAGCTATGCCCAATGTGCAGTGTGAGTTAAAGTGAAGGGTGACTGTGGTGAGAGAATAAATGGGGATCCCAAAGAAGAGACAGAGACTGCAAAGATAACCCAATAGAAACTTTCATAGAACTGTGAGGTATCTTAATCTTTGAACCTCCAGGAAAGGGGTCATTGAGGAAGGAAGCAGGAGCTAGAAGACAAGACACTAATTAGAAGATAAGGACTCAAGATGGAAAAAACTAACGCAAATCCCTGAGTGGCCTGAGATCCATAGTAAGTGATCCTTCATAGGGAAGAGAGAGAAGTGGGATAAGGAAACATTTTACAAATCAGTGGCTAAGGGGCTGGGATAGAGCTTATTTGGTGGCATTCTCTCCTTGAAAGTACAAGAGCTTATGTTTGGTTTCTTAGTCCTCAAGGGAACACAAGCAAAGCACTGAGGGTAGACTCGTAATCCCAGGGCTGGGGAGACAGATACAGGCTCACTGACGAGCCATCTCAGTGGCCTTGGCATGCGTTAGGCATATGTCACAAGGTGGACAGCCCTGAGGAATGACTCTAGTTTTCGTAGAGGGAGACTCAATCTCAGTAGGATGACTCCAGACTGAGCGAACCCCAGGCATATTACAATTCAGTGTGTCAAATAATCAAACGGATGAGGACATCCAAAGCAATTGGAGGACACATTAGGAAGGGCCAGGAGATTATCTCTGAACAGGGACACAAAGGCCAGAGGCCAGCTGAGACCCTTCTCTAAGGCACTGTGGGAAGCAGAGAATTTCTTAACCAGGGAAGTGCTATTAGGAAAAAGTGGGAGTGAGATGAGATGGACATACGAGAGATGACAAACTTAGTTGTCTTGAACACCTAGGAGCTAGGGTAGTGTTAAAGTAAACGCGCGAGTAGACACAGATTGGAACTTGCCAAAGGGGTGTAGCATATGTTGTCTGTGGCTCCAAGAAGAACTTCCTTAATGTTCTTTGCATTGTGGGCCTGATAGCACACTGTGGTGTGAAATAGATTCCAGGAACTGCACCTTCACAGGGAGAAGCCTACAGAGGAACACAGCCGCAAGGCTCGAAGACAGTGTAGGACACGTTCACAAAGATGCTCAAAGACTGGAAGGTCTAGGGCACATACTGTCACCCGTGAGCTCTGTAAAACCTAGGCTCACACAAAAGTAGAACAAAAGGCCAGTGAAAGAAAGAAAACGAAATTCAAAAATAGATTTGACAAAGGAAGATGGGAGATTAAAAACAAAGGAAAGAAACCCAGATAAAACAAAAAGGAAATATTAAATCTAATTATGCTGATGATTATATAAACTATAAACAAGAAATAACACCCCAATTAAAAGATAGAAACACTTAGAAGCCATAAAAAACCAAGGCTTCACTGACTACTCGTAAGAGAGTTTATTAAAACATTAAAAAAAAAGACTTGAAGAGTGAAAAAGTAGGGGGATAATATAACATGAAAACTGTAAACAGACTAATTCTGGTGTGTCTAGAATGGTGTGTAAAAGAATACAATCAGAGGTGAGTTTGTAACTAAAGGTACAAAGGGAACTCTCTTCAGGGTAAAAGTCACGATGGTTCCCAAAGACATCACAGTGTATAATACTGTCTTTAGTAACCACCCTGCAACCACTAACAACACACATAGAAAAAAAAGAACACACCAGAAGCAGAACTGTTAAAAAATTCTTAGTTGATAGAATGCAACTTAAAAAAATCAAGGGGCTGGAGCAATGGCTCAGAGCTTAAGTGAGCTTGCTGTGCTACTGTGAGGACCAGAGTTCAGATCCCAGTGACCATGTAACAAGCCAGGCATCCTGTCCCTGATTTTAATTCTAGCTTCTTGAGGTAAGAAGATGGGAAGATAGCTAGGGCCTGCTGACTTCCAGCCTAGTGGAGGACACACAATCCTCAGGCTCAAGAGGATTCTCCCACAGAAGAACAGACCAGAGTGACAGAAGAAGACACTCAGCATCATCTTCTGGCCTCTGAGAGTGTGAAACACACACACACACACACACACACACACACACACACGTACTAACTCACAGATAAATACCTCTTTTAAAATATATCAAATTATAAAAATTTACTGAAAGTAATTTGATGAATAGCCCTCTTACTCTTTCAGCAGCAAGCCTTGGGTGTTTTTGCTACAGTCACAACAAGCAGACTCAGTCACCCCTTTCTCACATAATGTTTCTGTGCTCTTCTGCATACTCCTCTCTGTATGATCTCAAACCTTCCATCCTCTTGGATATACTTTGAGGAATGGAATTGTCTGGCCCTATGTACAGATCTTTAAAACATCATCACATGAACTTATCTGTGAGTGGGTGGGTGTCAGCATATCATGGCGTGCATGTGGAGGTCTAAGGACAGCTTACCTGCATGAGTTTTCTCCTTCCACCATGAAACTCAAGTTATCAAGCTTGGCAGCAAGTGCCTTTACCCATTGCCCTCTTGAAGCCCTACCTATGTATCTAACTTTTAACAAAACCACCTGCCCCCTGCTGATACAGCAGTGTCCTGTGTGCCCAGCCTCTTGTACCCTTGGCAGTGCCACCCTCCGTACCTTCTACTGCACAGAAAGCAGTTCCTCACTTTGGATTTAATTTGCATTTCCTCAATGACTAATGATACTGAGAGTCTTTCTATGTGCTTTTTGGCTTCATGATTATCTTCCTTGGAGAATTGTCCATTCAAAGCCTTTGTCCAGCAGTTAATTGGACCATTAATCTTGTTATTACTAGCTCAAGTTCTGTATACAAACCCTTCATCAAGTACATGAGTGGTGAATACAGTTTCATTCTCTGCAGCTACCCTTTTCATCCTAGAGACATTTATTTATTTATTTATTCATTTATTCATTCATTTATTTATTTATCTATTTATTTATTTATTCATGCATTCATGCATTCAATGCATTCATTTATTTACTTAGGTTGGAGCATTTTTAAATGCCAAACAAGGTTTGTTTGTGTGTATACGTCTATGCATGTGCTTATGTGTGTGTGTGCATGTGCTTGTATGTGTATGTGGTCTTTGGGGAGATGTGTGTTTGTGTGTGCATCGAAATCCGGGGGTTCCTGTGTGTGTGCACATGGAAGCCAAAAACTACATGTCCTTATTCTTTAGGTGCTGCTTGCCTCTGTGTGCGCATCATGTTTTACCTCCCATGTCTATGTTACAATGATTGTCACTAAGGTTTGCAAAAGATTTTGACCCCCCTCTTTAAACTATAATAACTTTTGAATTAATTTGGAGGGGGCAGTTTGAGATAAGCGTCCAGATTCACTTATTTTATGCATGCAAACATCCAGGCATCCAAACACAAGATATTTAAAAGACTGTCCTTCCCCTGTTTGAATCTTCAGGTCAGCGGGAATCTGGATGGACGGTGGCCATGTCAGTGTTAGAGCTCTTGCTGAAGATCTGTGTGTTCAAGTTTCCTGAAGACATATCAAGATTTGAGGATTGAACTTTGTAGGCAGATGTGAGGTGAGTGCTCAGCTTCCCAATGCCTAGATATCAGGTCCATGGATGGGGACTTTCTCTCATTTTGTTAGGTTAACTTCTTCTCAGAAACACTTTATAGGAGCTGGAGAGATGGCTCAGTGTTAAAACATGTATGTTTTTCCAGAGGACCTAAGATCGATTCCCAGCGCCCATCTCAGGCAGCTCACAAGAGCCTGTAACTGCAGCTCCAGGGGATCTAAGACCCTCTTCTGGCCTCTGAGGGTAGCTGTACTCACATTCACACAGACACATGCACTCGTACGCATGCGCACACACACACACACACACACACACACACACAAATAATTTAATTTTTTTTGAAGAATTACTTTATTAATTCCCATATTCATATTATAAGCCCATAAAACTTGGTTTCACCAAGTTTTAGGAACCTATCATTAGGGGGCAAGTGTAAATGAAATTGTTTGGTTAATTTTATTCTTGGTTTATTTGTTGCTAGTTACCAAAAATACAATTGGTTTTTGTATGTTTATCTTGAATCCTCTGAACTTTTGAATAAAACATGAGCAAAAAAAATTATAGAGGAATTAAAACATTTTTCAGACTGTCATAATAACTAAAATGCAACAAATCTACTGATTGTAAAAAAGGAGTAAATGGTACTTTTAGAAAATTTACAATTTTAAATGCTAATATTAAGAGCAATTTTTTTTTCTTTGTGTGTATTGGTTCTTGGAAATTTTTATACAATATGCTTTAATCAAATTCACCCTCCTCCCCCAGCTGCCACCAGATCCATTCATCTTTTTTATCCACCTGACTCTTCCTAAAGCTGTCAAGTCCATGTCTGCTGTCAAGTCCATATACTCTTGGATGTATGGTTCACTGGAGCATGGTTGACCTACCATGGACCACTCCCTTACAGAAAGCCAAATCTCCCTGGCCCAGAAGCTATCAGTTTCCAATGGCGAATCAGGTAGGGCTGGAATTCCATGCCAGTCTTCTTCCACCATGCTTGGATGCTCTCTGGCTTGAGCCTCTCCGGGTCTTGTGCTTACTGTCACAGTCGCTGAGTTCACATGCTCAGCTACCCTGCTAGTCTGGAAATGCCATTTCCTTGTAGTGACTCACCACTCTGGCTCTTCCAGTCTTACCATCCCTCTTCTGAGCTGAACCTTAGGAGGGGTGTGTAGCATAAAGGCCCCACTTAGGCCTGAGCATCCTGCAGTCTTTTAATTCCATGACCAGTTGTGGGTTCTTGATAATCTTGACCTCCTAGAAAAAAAGAAGCTTCTCAGATGAGGGCTGAGTGACGGCCCTGATCTATGGGGCTGTTATTAGAACCACAAACCTGTGGTTAGACAGATCCTAGCCCTGGAGGAAAACTGCCTACTGCTTATCAGCAAAGAGAATTTAAGACTTAAGCTTCTAAAGTCAACCTTAAGAAACTCGAAAAAAGACAGACAATTGAACCTGATGTAAACTGTGAGAAGAAAATAATAAACCGTGAGCATAGCTAACAAATTGCAAAAGCAATAGGAAAATTACAAGCTAAGTTCGTTTTCAGTAATTGGGACAGGATTCAGGTACTCTGGGCGGCTCCTTCACCTAGCTGGATAGCCATAGATGGCTTTGAACTAGTGCCCCTGGGGCCTGGAGAGCTGGGTTCAGTTAAAAACACTGGCAGCTCTTCCAGCAGACATGGGTTCAACTTCCAGTAGCCACATGGGAGCTCACAACCACTTATAACTCCATTCCCAGGGAGTCCAATGCCCTCGTCTGGCATCGACAGATCTAGGTACACATAGCACACATAAACACACACAGGAACACAGGAGCATATGTTAAAAAAATAAAATCCTTATGATGTTCTTGTTACTGCTGGAATTACAAGCATGCACCACCATGCCTGGCTTATGTGGTTCTGGGCATCAAATTCGGGGCCTATGTACTCTAGGAAAGAATGCTACGACCTGGGCTACACCTCATCCCCATTCCACTCCCCCCAACCCTTAAATTTCTCTTTAAAAATTGGTAAAAATCTAAATGGTTTAGTAAGTCTGATTTAAAAAAAAAAAAAAAGGTTTTTTTAAAGCACATAAATGGTGTTAATGTGAAGAAAACAGATTAGGATTGGTCACATATACTATAAACAACAACAAAAAAAGGTCATATAATACTAAAAAAAGATTATATAACCACAACTTTATTCCAGTGTCTCCAGTCAAACAGACAAATAAATTTCTTAGAGAAGATCTCCGAAGAAAATTTTGGGAAAAGGAAAATAAAAACAAAATGGTAGACAATGTCCTTATCAAACACATGTAAGTAAATTAATAATTCTTAACAATCAAGTATTAAGTTGAGCCTAGCAATATCTAAATGTGAATTCTGCTACGAGAAGCACAGGAATGCAAAGGTGGTTTAACACTCTGAATAAAGGAGACCGCATGGTGCTAACCTGAAGATGTAGAGAAAAAGCACTTGGCCAAATTCCACATCCGTTTAATGGGCACAGAAACTCTCAACCTCAGAGGGAAAATATACATGCACATGCAACTTTAAACAGTTGCGAGCTACTTTGTACATGTATGAATGGCTACGATTAAAAATACCCACAACATCAAATATTCGTAAAGATTTGGAATAGTGATATCTTTTGTACATTCGAAGTGAGAGTGCCCCCAGTGTGACTGCTGCTGTGTAAAACAGTTTGCTCATGTTTAAACCAGTCAAGAGTGTTTCTCCCCATCACTTCATAGAGCTCCACTTAGAATGAAATTTCACGTTTATATTAAAAGGTAGTGGGGAGGGGGTGTGCTGTAGAAGTTATCTTCCAAAGCTGGGAACCGTGTGATACCTGTCAACTTGGGTCACAGTGTGTTTTTTTTTTTCTACTCCATGCCCTGATGGTGGAGCACAGGGCCTCCCATTCTCCTGGGCTGGATGGTGTAGAGATGGCAGGAACCTCTTGATATGCCAGCAGTAACCTACCTCTTGATCTGTAGAGTGGCTGCATTAATACTGTTTATTATTATTATTATTATTATTATTATTACTATTATTATTATTATTATTATTATTATTATTATTATTATTATTATATTTTTCCCTTGGACTACAATCTCAACCTTTGTGTATTTTTACTGAATTCATGTTTACTAAAAATTCACCCAAGCATTTCTACATGCTTATTTCTTAAAAAAAAAAAAAACAAATATATACTTCAAGCCTAAAAGTTAATATGCATTTCAGAAAAGCATTCTAGAAACAGCTAAACAACAGCAAAGGGGAATGTGAGCCTTGAAGGTGAACCTGGAAGAAACAACCCTCACAGCTTTCAACGTTAAGGAAAGGGGGAGTTTTTTTAGGAGAGTCAAAAGGCAACCTCCACAATGGCTTGGGCTTAGACTTCAGGAAGGAATAAATTCCATCACTCACGTGGACACACAACCTAAAGGCCATGGTGCTGTATGACAGGAGGCTCGCACATGACAAGGGCAGTGTGATCCACTAATGCAGAGGACCCAAGTGAGTCAACTTGGAGAAACAGAGGGCAACATAGTGGTAGCCAGGGCCGGAAAATAAGTAAACGAGAGTGACCACCCTATGAGCAGGAGGGTTACTACAAGACTGAGTTTGTTGTAGTACCTGACATGCAGGATGCTTACTGGTCAAAGATGGCACGAGGTCTTAAGAACTTGTTATAACAATAGAGGGAGAGAAAACAGACACTGAGAGTGAGTAAACACTAACAGAGGAGAAGACATGGTTTCACACTGGGTTAGGGCTTCCCTACCATTCATTCTCCTCCCTAGACTCCTTATAAAAGCCACAGCCTCTCATCTGACCTTCCTTAAGGTCTTTTACAAAGGACCATGCCTGTGCATAAGTTGTTTAAGGTCACACAGCTAGAAACTTGGGAGTAACAGGATTCAAACACTGTGTGGTGGCTTCAGGGAGAAATGTCTACCACAGGCTTAGACTTCTGAACATCTGGTTCCCATTTGGTGATGCTCCTTGAGGAGCCTTAGGAGGTGCAGCTGTTCTGGAGGAAGTACATCACTGGAAGGGGCCAGCCTCCAAGAGAAAATATCTTACCTACTACTTACTAGTTTGATCTTATCTCAGCTTCTTGTCCCTGCTAACATGCCTCCACTCCACCATCTTGGATTCTTATTCTCTTTGAAATTGTGAGCCAAAATAAAGTCTTTCCTCTTAAGTTGCCTCAGTGACAGCACTTTATTACAGCAACAAAACAATGATTAATAAATTCAGGCAGTGGTCTCCCAACATTGCTTTCTTTTAATGGTGCCAGGGATAGAATCCAGGACATTGTAGATCGGTGGTTCTCAACTTTCCTAATGCTGTGACCCTTTAATACAGTTATTCATGTTGTGGCGACCCCCCCAGCATAAAATTATTTCATTACTACTTCGTAAGTATAAGTTTGTTATGAGTTATGAGTTATGTTACTGTTTTGAGTTGTAATGTAAACATCTGATATGCAGGATGATCTGATATGGACCCTGTGAGGGGGTCTTTCAGCCCCCAAAAGTCTCAACCCATGGGCTGAGAACCACTGCTGAAGATGTTAGTAAGTACAACGTTGTATTCATTCAAAAACTGCCTCTGAACGCTGATAAACTAGGGTCAGATGGAAGGGAAGGAGGACCTCCCTATCAATGGACTTAGAGAGGGGCAGGGAGGAGATGTGGGAGAGAGGATGGGATTGGGAAGGGTTGAGGGAGGGGGCTACAGCTGGGATATAAAGTAAATAAACTGTAATTAATATAAAAAATATTTTTTAAAAAGAACACCATATAAAACTAAAAGAAAAAAAAACTTGCCTCTGAGTGACACAATGAGGAAATCTACTGTAATTTCCTTCCATAAAAAAGAAAAAGACAATCACAAAGGCACACTTGAAGAGATGATTTGCATAACATTTAAAGAGCCAAGTCTACCACCATAGGAAGTACTATGCTTCTAAGCAAGATAAAAACCACAGGAAACTATACTCTATCTTCACATAACAGCAGGGCAGAACCATCCAGAAAGAAAAAAGTGAACTGTATGGCTTATTAGCTATGCTCCCTGGTGACCACTTACTTCCCCTATGACTGAATAATCAACTTCCCACAAGCTGACATCTGCTGGGTTTGGCCAGTAAGGGGTTACAGTAGAAAAATGAACCATAGAGGGGTTCTCCTTCTTCCTCCCTCAATATTGTATTGGTGGAAGCCTCACCCCTTCTGGCTTCACATCTTACAGACAGCACAAAACCTGCCACTACCGCCTTGCTCCTTGGCCTTTGGGTCCCAGTGGTCTGCAGCCTCTCTGTGTGGCTTCTCTTCCTAAGCTACCTAGTCTCCCTCTTCAGTACTGCCCACACATTTTCAGGAGGGCATTCATTGAGATCTCCTTTATCTATTTAAATCCTTTTTGACATTAATGTTGAGACTCCAAATGAACCCAACACCCTAACCTCAACATGACACAGAGGGGCTGTATCTGACACATCTTTGACTGAGTGTCACGATGATGCCAATCTTGACTTCGATTAGCAAGAGCTTGGCTTCTGGTCACTTCTCTGGAGATATTACCTCCTCGACAAATTAAGATAAGCATCCTGACCTATATCTGTTACTGATTAAGATTAAGGGCTCACTCGAAGAAAAATGGAACTTTAGACATTTGGGAAGCCACAGGGGAACTGGGAGCCTTGAACGTGAAAATCTTCATGAAGACCTCTTTGAATGTAAGTTGCCCTTCAGCTCCACTGATAACAAATCCATATCCTGTAGCATAGAGGCCTTTGCTAGGTATTTCCCAGAGGGATGATGCTGTTCCCATGGCTCCTCGATCCCTTCAAGTCTGTGAGATGCAGCTCAGCCCAGTGGTGGAACTGTGAGGTCTGTGCTGAGCTCACAGAGGGATCAAGGGATCTGACCCTGTTTGTGTTAGATCTTTGAGGCTGGCCAACAGGTGGATTCTGGACTTGCTTGACCAGGAGAAATAATATTTCAGCCAATCTGCCTAGATGTGTTCCATGGGACCTAGCAGTTGTTAGCCAAACAGCTGGATGCTCTGAACACATGTTTGGTTTTCAGTCAGCAATGGTGGCCCTTTGCTGCAGCCCAAACCAAACCTTTCCTGGAGTCCTTTAGAGTCGAGACTCTGAAGAGAGTTGGCCCCTCTGGAGATTCTAAAATCCCTAGCCCTACCTTCAGAGACTTCTTAGTCCCTGATCACACTAGATAGGTGCTTCCCACGATGTGGGCACTCAGGAAGATGAGGACCTGGAAACAATATTTCATCTGTAACCCTCTAAGCTCTACCACTAAAGTTGTAGCACTCTCATTCTTCAGGAAGTTTTCAGGGATCACTTAAACATGGTGTCCCCCACGCTGGAGGTCTGGAGACATCCTTGCAGTTTATCCATGGCTTTATGATGTAACTGTTAACAATACTCCAGGGCAGGGAGATATTTCTTAGTGTTTGGAAACAGGAGACTATGGAGCAGGCACATAGACTATGTTCTGTATTTTGGTGGCAGAATCTTAGCTGTGTCTTTGTCATGAGAGTATCTGGCCTCAATATAAACTATGTTCACAACTCAGGCTTTTGTGGGTCATTTTGATGGTTTGGGGGAATGATCTGCAATGCATATATATGTGATGCTTTAGTCTCCCCTACGCCTTCTGGGGTGGGGGTAATATGGTCATTTACTGAATGACAGTTAAGAAGGAGACATCTTCCCCTTCCTGGGCTTAATAGTTCCTATGCAGAGAATGCTAATAATCCCCGGAGGTCCAAACACAGCCATGGTCGGCTAATGTATGTCAGGGCAATAGGGTCAAACACACGGATCTAGAAGTGAGTGGACCACGGTAGGGCAGCAGGAGCTAGCCCAGCTTTGTAGCCAGGTTCTGAAAATAGAATCGAACTTAGCGATGACATCACTTCACAACTTGTCCACTGCCAAGTAGCTGTAGTGGTTAATCTTGGTTGTCAAATTGACACAGCTGGGAAGACAAATGAAAAAAAAATACCACCATCAGATTGTTCCGTAAATGTTTTCTGGAGTTCTGACTGATGTAGGAGTACCTAGCCTATCATGGGCAATACAATTCCCTAGGAACTCAGGCCTGGGTTATAGAAGAAAGCAAACTGGGAAAGCAATTGGGGGGGCAAGGCAGTAAACAGCGTTCCTCTACGGCTCCTGCTTCAGTTTCTGCCTCCATATTCCTGCCTTGAGTTCCTGACTTGACTCTACTAGATGATAGACTATAAGTTGTAAGATAAAATAAACACTATCCTTCCCAAGCTGCTTTTGGTCATGGTTTTTGTCTCAAGAATAAAAAGCAAACCAAGGCAGACGCTATAGCCGAACGGGTTGAGAGTAAGACTGTACATTTTTCTCCCACAAGCAAAACAGTAGAGGAAGTTGTGCACACCACCTGGGGGACCCAGGGACGATCGCTGTTGCTGAGGCAGCAGGCACTGTTCAACATCTTCTCTGACTGGCCCATTTTCTTCATTGCTTGGCCAAATTCCAGAAGCATGTGGAAGGCATGGGGATTAATTTAAACCCAAACATAGGTAGTTGCTGTTCACAGCTGCTATTCTGGAATCAGTAGCATAATGGAGCAGATCAACAGGGACTTTCTCTTCTGAGGACCATGCTAAAACTGGGAAAAACATGTTGCTTTTAGTTTTACTAAGTGAAGATGGATAAAGCACATTTGATGTCTTACTTTGGGTCATTCCGGGAAGACAAGAGAAGCAGAGCTGCAAAAAACAGTGATAGCTCCAAGATGTTCCGCAGTGAAAGGACATGTTCAAAAACAGCACATCATAGTTTAGACTAAAATTAGGTCAATTCCAGAGACTCATAACCAGCCAAAGTGCAAAGACTGATTCCTTAGCACTAAAGGGTGCATGCATCTCCACCATCCCTTCCAAGGCTCAGGAAACATTACGGAAGAGGGGGTCAGAAAGGTTGTAGGAGCCAGAGGGCGGGAAGGAATGCTGTGGAACATTGTCTTCTGGCTACGATCTGGTATTGCTCTTACAACACAGCACAGCTTGCAATGCGTTCAAAAGACAGGCATCAAAAACAGACATGAAAGTATGAGGTCACCAGTTGAGAGGAAGAGGGAGCACATTGGGATTGGGTGAGAGAGAGTAACTTATGATCACGATGCATCACATCAACGTATGAAACCGTCCAAAGGAAAATGAAAATAAAAACCACAACACAAACCCAGGCAGCTGTACCTACCTCTAAAAGCATGAAGACAGGGAACATTGAAAAAGAAGGGCAGGAGTGGTCCCCATCTCACCCTTTGCTCCAATACTTTTTCTTAGAGTGAACTGTTCCAGAGGTCTCTGCACCCATCAGTTAGCCAAACAGACAGCATCTCACTTCTAAGGTTAGGCGGGTCCTATCTTCCTACATTCCTGTTTCTCATTGCTCATTCTGAGTGAAGCCAGGCATCCTGTTAGAGACTTCTCTGCCAAGAGACCCAGGTTCTAAGAAGCAAGAGAGAATTGGTGAACTCTGCCCCCCACCCCAGGAGAGAATTCTTCTGTTGGTCCCCAGAAGGAGATGAATGTAGGTCTTTGCTCAGTGAAGCCTTCAGGTGAGGGCACTTTGTCCTTTGATCATAGCCGTGTGAGGCTCCCTGAGCCAGGGGGTAGGTATTGTACCACATCTGGTTCCCAACCCAAAGAAACCTGGAGATAAAAATAAATAAATAATGTTTGCTTCCAGGCTGTGGAATATTAAGCTTTTTGTCACACGATGATGGATAGCTAATACAGAGGAAAGAGGCACACCAAGCGATGTGAAACAAAGGAAAGGTTGAATGGCACTGGTAAATGCATGAAGTCAAGTCTGCGAATGTTAAAAGTTAAAGTATTTAACTGTTAGAGGTTTTAGTATACAAAACTGTAAAAAAAAGTTAATTTATGAGACTAGGACCGGGAGAGATTGCTCAGCGGTTAAGAGCAGTGGCTACTTTTCCACAGGACCCAGGTCCAATCCACAGCTCCCACATGGCATGTCCAACACCCTCACAAAGACATGCATTAAGGAAAAAAGCACCAATTCACGTGAAGAAAAAAATAAATAAATCATTAATTTATGAGACTAATACAACCTTTTAATTATTTGTACTTAGTAAACACACCAAGAATACAAATCAAAACCATAGGGAAAAATTACTCTACAGAATCCTAGGCTGAGCTTTAACATTCATAAAAACTAACAAACCAGACAAGTAAACTATCAAACCTGAGTGATATTTTTGTGTTTCCATAACATTTATGACATTGGATGCCTTACTTAGGACTGGAATTACTCTCTTACAGTTCTGGAGACGGAGGAAGTCAAGACAATGGGCTACAAGCTTGGTATCTGGAGAGGGCTGATCTCCTCTTCCAAGAGGGCTTTGGATGTTGTGTTGTCTAGAGAGGAGGGACTCTGTATCCCCACATGATGAATGCCATTGGAAAGCGTAAAAGGCTGGGGTTCCTCCATTATTCCATCAAGCCTTTTTATGACATCCTTTAAGTGGAGATCTGACATAGACATTCTTCCATGTCCCCCACTTAACCCTGTTGCATTTAGGATTCTTTTTCTTTTCTACATAGGAATTTGAAGGCAACGCAATCTCCAGAGCCCTGTGTGCAGACCACATCTTGAATTGCAAACTGACATTAAGAACTTACTCACCAGGGTCAGAGAAGTAATTGTAACTGTACTTAAAAAAAAAAAAAAAAATGACAGGACCATAAGAAAAAGAGAACCAAGTCAAGGTCAGTTTAAGGAAAAATAGAAAGAGAGATGAGCTGTGCATGAGGCATCAGAGAAAATGTTTAAGCTGGATTTGAAAGATAAAATCAGAGTCAGATGCATAGAAAGTGTGGAGATCTTCAGAGATGGGGGTGCAGCTCAGTGGTAGAGCCCTTGCCTCACATGGCAGGCCATGGGCTCTATTCCTCGAGCTACAAAAAGGAGCGAATAAAATGTGAAGATTTTATAGGACTCATATAGGACTCAGTAACAATAATAACCCCGTGTTTTCCTGCCCCCAAGTGACCCATGGGATAATGGCACTGTTTGAAAACAGTAAGAAAGTGATTTGAAGTATGGACTGTCCATCTTCAATCAGGTTGTGAATCCCTTGACCAAAGCAAGCTGCACTAGTTAATTTTTTGTTGCTGTGGTAAAAATATCAGAGTTGAGTTTAGCTCACATTTCCAGAGAGGCACAGGTCTCCAAATGGAGAAGGGATGGCAGCAGGCAAGGTGCACAGGGCAGCCAGGAAGCAGAGAGAAAGAGAGGGAACAGGAAGTTGGAAGCTGGTGACAGGAACCTCCACTCCCCCACTCACACCCCCAGTATTCCAAGTCCTCCAGCAAGGCTCCAGCTCCTAAAAGTTCATAACCTTCCCAAACGACACAATTACCTGGGAACAAGTCTACAAATATGTGAATCTATGGGGAACATACCACATTAAAACTACAAACTTAACCCCCAAAACCAAAGGGTTAACTTTATTTAGCATCTCTCTTTCCCTGTCATTTTCCTTCTGCTTTCATCTCTCCCTCCCTTCCCCTTTCTTTATCTTTGCTTTAATCCACACACCCCTCCTCCTAGCATAGTTACATCTTATTTTGTGGCAGATGAGTATTTCACCTTTACATTGTCATGAATATGTAAATAGCATTCCTGCTCTGAATATGTAATGCACAGAAACAGTGATCACCTTCCTGTGATGAACTCCTGTTTGTTTTCCTCAGGGTTATCCATGGCTCCTTTAAGGTTGTTTTTTTAATGTTTATTATGGTCCTGTGGGCTCAGGACTCCTAAATCCCAAGATGCCCCTGTAGAGAGAGCTCCTTCTCCTTCACAAGGTGTAGATTCAGCTTCAGGGTATCTGTCTCATTTTCTCCTTGGTTTCCTCTCATACCTTGGTCTGCATACACTACCTGAGTGAGCTCCTCTCTGGATGCTACACTCTGTTACTGCCTTCAGCCCAAACAGATTTTCTAGATGAAGCCATCCTCTCCTGAAACACTGTGGTCTAAAGATATGTTTTGCTGACTTGTGTATTACTGAAACTTCCTAAAAAAAAAAAAAAGGTAATGGATAAGATGTTCCTCTGATCTTTATGCATGAAAATTCCTGTATTCTCCCTTTACACAGGAATGAGAGTTGGTCTGGGTATAAAATATTAAGCAAGAAGTATTTTCCCCTAGACATTTTGAGACATTTTATCCCCTGCTTACGGAGATGCTGTTGAGAGTATGGCTCCATTCAGCTCCCCTCAGGCCTTAAAGGGGACACGATTTCTCCTGCTCAAATGTCTTCTGCTTGCACCTTGCAGTTGGATGTGACAGGTCCTAGGTAGTCTGGGATCTCCTTGGTTAATGCATGTCATACAAGTTTACCAAAGATTTATTATGTACCAAGTCCTTTCTAGGTTATGGTAAAAATCAGGACACTTCTCTTAGGCATCTACCTTGTAGAGAAATGAAGAGAATAAATAGGAAAAACAATACTTAAATACTTACGTAAACAACACTGTAAGTTAAAGGTTGGTGGGCTCTATGAGTGAAAATGCCAGAGAAAAAAGTAAGGAGAAATTGCACTGTGAAATGAGGTAAGAGGGTGAGGAAAACTAGGAAAGCTCCTACCAACATGAGTAGAGAACCATGCAAACCTTGTACCAGCTCACATGTGTTGCAGTAACAAAACAGCAGAGACTAGGGGTTGGGGTTTTCCCCTAGTGCAGGAGGCTGGAACCCAGCCTCAATGTGCCAAAGTATTCATTTTCAGGTGAAGACTCACATCTTCCTGATGCTCACCAGATCGCTGAATTATTCTTTAAACTGTTTATTAATATTTTTATTTTATGTTTATGAGTTTTTCTGCATTTATATAAGACACCATTCGCATGCAGTACCTGTGGAGGGCAGAGGATAGCATCAGCCCCCTCCCCCCCAGAAGTTGGGTTACAATTGTGCCTTGTGGATACTGGGAACTGTACCTGGGTCTTCTCCAAGAGCACCAGTGCCTCTAACTACTGAACCACCCCTATAACTCTGCCACTGGATCCTGAGTGGAGGAGCAGGAAGGTAAGCTCTTTGTCTTTTCCAGGGCACATATCCCACATTGAGGTTCCATACCCATGAGCCCATTTTAAGCCCTCTACACCTAATACCATCATAGCGAAGGCTGAGGCTTCATCTTATGAAAGGCAGGGGACACCTTGGTCCTTAGCAAGCCTGAAGGTAAAAGTGTTTCAGGTATATAAGAGAAACAGAAAAGCTGATTTAGCAAGAGAAGGATTAGAGTAGAGGAGAGACACAAAGCCACCAGAGAAGATCCCTGAGCCCTTGAAGACCTCTGACAAGAACAGATTTTTTGGGTCCCATTCTGACTCAAAAGAGAGCCAGGCAGGACCAGTGGCCCATCTTAGCCTTTCCTTTCTCTTGCCAAAGTCCTCTGGGCCAAATCTAGTCTTCAGTGTGTCAATCCTTTCATTACCATGTCAATGAGGCTGTGATTGGGAATGGAGCTGAAGGAACAGGTAAAGCTTTCTGTATTTTACCTGAAGTTATTTTCTGATCCTTATGGAGTCTGCTGCTCTGGGCAGCCACCTGGTCATCCACGAAGCCTCAGTTGAAACCATGCTGACAGAAACTTGGAAATACTCCCTTTTCAGGGAAGTGCACAGTCCCAAACTGTCCTACAGGATTCTTCAAAATTCACTGGAAGTCAAAAGCTCATCTCCAGGATGAATGACAGTCGGCTGTCCTGGGATCTGACAGTGTGTATTTCATCTTTGCAATAAGCTTAGCACAGAAGTAATGTGCGCCCATGACTGTCCATAGCCCTCTACCTGCCCTGTCATTCCTGGACCGTGAAACCATCTGCATTAGCATGAAATGCAACACTGCCACCAGCAAGGTCACTCATGGATGCTGGAGTTCCTTCATTGCCTGCAGACCACAAAGAGTGAGGAAAAGATCATCTTCCCAAATCAAGTTCTGGGAGGGCCCTGGCTGCTGATGCCATAATAACAGGCTGCTGTGTTCATTAGCGGACAGCCCATTACAGCAGATGAGGCAAGAGCTCTGTGGTGGGGGAGTTCAGATATCAGCCTTGTTTTCCTGAATTATGGAAAATTAACACACCCCGCCTCTGCTTCCTAAGGTGATCGTGCCAGCTCTCCTGGAGGGACAGAGAGCACAGGAGTGGAGAGGCGGAGGAGGGAGTATGACATATGTCTAATTTTGCTTTGCACAGCAACAGGCGTACCCGCTCATTAAAAAGAGACGAAGAGATATTTATATATAAAATGAATGCTTTTGATTTGATCCCTGGAGTGAGATGTCATGAATTGCTGTTAATTTGGGTCTGTTTACTAAAAATTTAATGCCTGCAGAAAACCTATTTGAATCATCGCAAATGCAATAACATCTACCAGGAAGAGAGCAGGAAGGATCGCAGTAATTTGGGCAGAAGGCCTGAGCAAAGCTTAGCTGGCATCTGCTGGAGCAGTGCCTGTTAACGCCTGCAAACTGCCCACCCAGCGGACTCCAGCCCAGTGCATCATCAATCAGAGAGGGGCCCCCAGTCCTCAGGCCTGATTCATCAATGAATTCTTTGTTTCCTGATCATTGCTATTAATATGTGACCCTTATTGCATTCTTAGACCTCTCTAAGAGTGGGTTAATTATCAGGGAGATTATTTCATCATAAGATTTTGTTGCTCTCTACCTAGCAAAACAAGAACATTTTCGTGGAATGAAATAGAGTGGACCCAATGCAGTCATTATATTTAAGCAACGCAGAACTGAGGCTAAGAAATGACTGCATCCCTGGTAATGACATCCCCAGGGAATGAAACAGTGGGTACAATGGGGACCTTTGATCCCAGATCCTCAGCTGAGTGTGGGAGACCGGCTGCTTGCCATGTTTTGCAGATGACTTGAAGCAAAACCTTCTTGCTACCTGCCCCCAATGTCACTTCTGCCATATTCATTTCTCAGGTGCTACAGAGTGGGGAATCAAAAAAGCAAAGCAAGTCGCCTTCATTTTGTGCCCTTGCAACCACCTAAGCCCATGAGTGTTTGATTCAGTGTGTGGGGACTCTCTGCATCAACCTCATGGTTCCATGGTAGCCATAAGGAAGCCAGGACGTATCAAGGCTTTGGATAGGTCAAGGTGTTTGGCCAGCTATACCTGATCTCCAAAACTGATTCCATTTACTACACTGAGTTTCTGTCTCCACTCACAAGATGTCCAGCACCATTTAGTGTCCATGGGATGAGGCTGTGCTTTCAGGCTGTGGCCAAGTCCCACCTGGCTGCCTGAAACAAAGACACTGTCACACTTCATGGAGCATAAGAGTGGCTCTCTGGATAGGAATCACTTTTTTTTTCATGTTGTCATCTTTCAGAATTAAGCCCAGAGGCCATGGGATGAAGTTAGCCTTACATTCCACAAGCCTCTCTATGTGCACTCAGCTTCTCTGTGAGGTAGGCTTCCCAGCACCCAGGATCTCCTGTCTTGTAGGATCCATGTGTAGCTCTATGCTGTGTCCAGGGAGAATGACTGGTTCTGAATGCTCTCTTGGGCTTTCTCTATCCTCTCCCCCTAGAACTGCTCAGTGGGCTCAAACTCACCTAACTCTCTGGACTAAGACTATGTCACTAACATTTTTGTCCTCCCTGTTTCTTTTCTATTGTAGACAAAGACAAAGACATCAACTGGGCTAGCCACTCTGTGCCCTGATGCTGAGCACTCAATTTTCTTTCTTTTCTTTTCTGTTTTTGTTGTTGTTGTTTGTTTGTTTGTATTGGTTTGGTTTTTGGTTTTGGTTTTTCAAGACAGGGTTTCTCTGTGTAGCCTTGGCTGTCCTGGACTCACTTTGTAGACCAGGCTGGCCTCAAACTCACAGAGATCCTCTTGCCTCTGCCTCTCTGAGTGCTGGGATTACACTAATTTTTTTTAAAATAATCTTTCTATGTCCAGCTCCCCCTCTTTCTTGGGAAAGTTGGATCAGTTGTGTCCACCATCTTAGAAGGTCATGACCTGTCTATCTCTGTGGTATACTGTCAGCAGCTGACTTGGGAAGTCTTCTTATATGGAATTGAACAGGCACTGACAGAAACAAAAATTCCCAGGCAAATCAAATGGCCTCCAGAAACAGTATGACTATGCTCTAGCAATGCAAACAAAGAGAAGCGAGGGTGATTTATGTTCAATAAATCTCATTAGTGTTCCTAAGTCTTGTTAGTGTTGGTTGTCACTGTGTGTGTTCAAGTGTCCCAACTCAGGGGCCCTAGATATGGACCCCTTCCCTGATGGGTTTCTGGGAGAGGGAAATGAGCTCTTGGATCAGCTGGAACCACAGCTCAGCAATGAAAGGGCGGGCTCTTCTCTCTACTCTGCAAAGTCACAGCATGTACTGTGGTGTGTGGTTGGAAACAGATACCCAGCAGCCAGCCACAGCACAGAAGAATGGACTTACAAAAGCACAAAACTCTGGAGAAGGTAGCAGTGCCCCTGATGTTTCGACCCACAGAGTCTTGGCCACTTTGTTGCCTACACAGAGGCTCACAGAGCCACTGTGAATCTGCTTCCAACCAAGCCCTTCCTACATATGTATTGAATTTACTGTCAGTGATACCTTCTGCTCATATACACAAAAGCTTCTATAAAGTGGGTCAAGCTCTTGAGCTGCTTTGCAAGGCTGAAAACAAATATGAAGCAACACTTGTATTCTAAAGCTGCCTTTCCCTTGGCCCTTTACTTTTGATGGCCACACGATGGCTGTCACTTCAGAGCTGGGCCTCTCCTTTCACAAAAGTACCTACATGAATAAAGAAAACAAGAGAGAAAAATGAGATGGAACTGCTCATTTGTGATGCAGAATCTGGCGGTGAGCTGAAGACCAGCTCAGCCTGCTGTAGGGTGGGGCAAAATTCTGGGCTGGGTGCTTAGGGCCAGCAGAGGTTGACACTCACACCCTGGAGACAGGCCACGGCTGCCTATCTCTGGAGAATGGAGAAGCAGCACTTCGCACTTGGTCGCCCAGGCTCCTGTATTTTTTTTATTGTCTTTTGCAGGGTGATCAACCAGAGCCAAGATTTTCCCAGAATCCCTAGTGCAGACAGACACTTGAACAATCCTGTTATCAGTGTTGGTCTTGAACAGCCATTTAGGGAGAGAATGAATGGTGAATGCGCTTGTTTTGAGCACAACCCTGCTTCCTGTTTTGAAGTCAAGGTCTTAGGCTCAGGCTGTGTCCCAGCCTAGTGCCTCTACCTCTAATGGAAAGATACAATGAGGTCTTCAATGTTTACTTCCCTAAGGTCTAGGAGGGCCATGCTGCACTCAGCATACTGGCCAAGTATGTCCCTCTCCAAGGTTCCTAAGGAGAAGAGAAAGGGACATGGTAGATGAAGTATTTCTTGGAGTCCAACTAGTACTCTGTGCCTCGATGTCACTGTTTTCCTGTACAGACCTGACATCTAAGGACAAGTCTATCATGAGCAGGCAGGGAACGGATACCCTGAGGCCCTGGGTATTGAGCCTAGTCATGACACTTCCTCGGCAGTGTCAGCAGCTCTACCTTGTGCGACTTTCTTCATTGTGATTTTGCTGCCCCAATCTGGAGGTGCAATACTGATGGAGTTGTAGTCTGTAATCACAATCATGTCAGCCTCTATTACTGTGAGGCATCCTACTTTGTGTAGGCACAAAAAAGGCACAGAAGCCCCGAAGAGGATGGCTCAGCGTGGAGCCTTCCACACCTATCTGAAGAGAGAACCCTCAGCTAGTCAGTTGATAGGGATGAGAGTCTCCTCCTGACTTTACATCAGCCCACTCTAGGGAGAACAGGCTGGGGTGCCTGAGGATAATTCTCAGAACATGAGAGAAGGACCTGATAGGTCCATCATGGATGCTGGCAAGCAGCTAAGGCTTGAAGTCCCATCAACAAATTGGAATGCACTGAGTGAGGTGGGTGGCTAGACTCATGAAAGAGAACCTCTTTGGACTTTCTCAAAAGACACAGTGTAATGAAAGCCACCTCAACCCTTGGAGGCTCTGTCACCATGCAAACCACAAGATAAAGCAACATTAGCTCATAACTGAACTAGTCTACCTCTGGAAGAGCTGTTACCAAGCTAGTGATGGATAAATGGATGAATGGATAAATGGATGAAGGAAAAGAAAAGCCTTTGGTGTCCACAGATTAGATCAATGGGAGGAGGTTTAGCGATGGCTGCTCTGGACCAGTTCAAGTACACTGGGGCTACAGAGAGGCTGGAGGGAGCAGGAAGAAGAGGAGAGAATTCATGGAGTTCTCATCACAGATGCTACCCAGACACTCTAGTAACAGGACACATAAGAGGAGAGGGTGGAGAGCAGGACCTGTGACATCCAGGTGCAGGTGAGACCTAGGGGTGGAGCAAAACATGACTCTATATCCACAGGGTTGGTGAAATTCTGGAAGGACAGAACAAGAGCAGAGGGAAGAGCTAGAGGCCACTATCAAGGTCACAGGTCTCACGTAAGAAAAAAAGAAAGCAAATATCAAAGGAAGAGTTGAACTGGTGAACATGATTTTACAGGTTATAGCTGTAGTCTGTGCACTTGCGACGGTGTTCAGAGCACGCTGAGTGGGAGAGAAGTGAAATAGGCTGAGGGAAGACTATGACGATCTACAGCATCCTTCTGCTATCCAGTTTCCTGACAAGAGCCATACACTCAGTGTCAACTGTGCAGAAGCACTTACTCAATAGGCGCCTTAGCCAGGAGGAGCATTCATGACTCCCAAGAGAATGGCTCAAAACTCACAGGTAACAATGGAGGGCGAGAATGTGTGACGTGGATGAATCATAGTGGGTTTCTTGGTGGAGGCTGCAACTGAGGAACCTCCTGGAGTTCCAAGAGCACATTGGCTAGTGACTTGAATGGATAAGAGGAATAGGAACTGGGACAAGGCTGTTTCCTTCCTCTGCCCTCCCTCTGTCCCCTGCACACCCGATATCTGCCATTCCCTGCTGCACATTCATCTCACTTCCCATGAGCCCACAGGAAGAGGTTGTGGCAATTAATATTTTTATGCAAATGTCTTGTGCCTCAGGGCGTACCCTTGCTGTGATTTATGAGCAATGATTAAAAATAACTCATTTAATGTAATCTAAGGTGGACAAATATGGGAAGACAAGATGAAATTAAATTTCTTCCTCCTGGAAAGAGAACTCTGAAGGTCAGCACTCCTTTGGAAGTGGCTGCCTCCGTTGGTGCCTTGGTTTGGGTCTCGGAAATGAAATTCCAGAAACAAATTCCATTATAGTTAATGTGCTTCCTGAGGTGAATTCCCTGCTCTGGTTCACTTTCTTCCATCTTCCCATGGCTCTTGGCTCTGCTTGGCTTGGGGTGGGTGCTGTGAATCAAGGCAGGGTGGACAAGTTATTTAACCCAATTGTCTCCCCAGGGCCCAAGTGGTCCCCTTCCAGAAGAGTATTCTTCCAACTGTGCATGAGTAATGGACAGGAAGATAGATATACAGATCCTGGACACCTCTCCTGTGTGCATGGTACCAGTTTCGAGACACCAAACTCCCCATGTAGAGCTCTGTAGAGGCAAAGATGAATAAGTCTGAAGACCCGAGGCCCTCTGGGCCATAGCTGTGTCCTATATGTTGGTTGATATTATCGCACAACTGAGGGGAGGGATGGGAGACTTTAGGGTGGGAACATGATGGACAAAGAAGCTGCTCTTGGATGGAGAGTAGAATGCTGACATGGGGCACATCATCTGAGGTCCTATTTCAACATTTGTTCTCCACCTGAGCTCTGTCGTCCCCAGAATACTGTCCCACGGTGAAGTGATACCACCACACTGCTCAGTAGTCACCTCGCCCCTGAAGGCGTGCAAGGTTGGCTCTTATATGCGCTAGCTCAGAGGTGTGACACTCACTCATTTGTGCAATGTTACATCACATATGGCACCTTCATAGAGTGATGGCCGTCCTTTGGAACCTAGAAAGTGCTTCTGCCTTCTGGAGCAGCTGACTTGGGGATGTTCTGTCTCCCTGGGGATGTTTTCTGACTTCATTCTGTGAAAGCCCCAGTGGAACATTGCTCCCAGGAATGTGTGTCACGCCAAGCCCCCATTTATGCCCATGACGTCAGCACTGTGTGGGTCACACACTCAGCAATGCCTGGTAAAGCTCACCAGAATAAACAACGCTGATCATTACATTTAAGGAAGGTTCTTACCACCCACTCAGTACCCCTGAGGGACTCTTCCATCCCTGCTGTCCTTGCTAGTGTCACAGGCACAGCACGGAGCCACACAGGACACAACGTCACCTTGGGTTGGCACACAGGATGGGTGAATTTCAGTGAGGTACCGAGAGCCTGTTAGTCACAGCTGAAAGATGGGTAGTTTGTCGCACTAGAGCCTTGTGACCTCTGTTGTCCTATTGTTTAGAAGGTAGCCTTGAAAGTGTGGTTCCAGTTACTGAAGCTTGACTAGGTGTGGGGGCTCAGAAAGAAGCTCTGAACACCACCTGCACAACCCCCTCCCCGGTAAAGAATGTGTTCTGAGAGCTTAGATGTCAGAAAATGGCCTGTTCTGGAAACACAGACACAAACAAACCAAAATAGTCTAAGGAATGATGATAGAAATATTTGTTTAACTGCGAGAATAGCATGGTTAGCAGGTAAAATTAAAACTCCCAGAGCTGAACATAGCCTGATCCCTACAAGCTGCAGGCAGAGTTTATGTTTGTTGACTGCTTTGACTAGGGAAAGTACCTGTGAGTCCTGGGAACAGGTCCACTGCCTCCATGGGGTCTTTAGGAATAGGATGGTAAGGAGTCTTCTTTCTGCAATGTGCATCTGCTGGTCCTGAGGGGGAAAACAAACTGCAAGCCAAAGAATGAAGTGGCCCTCAAAGCTGTGTAGGGCAGGTCCGCAGGTTGAAGGTCTCAGAAGAGCCAGACCTGTGGATATTTGGACTTTACTCCAGTGCCATGCACACCAGACGCCTGACCTAAAGAACCATAGGACAAGTGATGTGTAGCTTGGTGTCTTTAACTGAGTGGTCATGTGTGAACACACTGTTTAGAAACTAATACAAATGCATTCCTGTCCTATATGGCGTCTCTGTGGTTGCAAAACAAAACGAAACAACAAAACAAGACAAAACAAAAAACACTGACCAGTAATAGTCGGTCACTGAGAGAGGTCAGGATAGGAACATGGAGATAGAAACTAAAACAGAGGCCATGGAGGAGCGCTGCTTACTGACTTGCTCCTCATGGATTGCTTAGTCTACTTTCTTATACAGCCTAGAACCACCAGCCCCAGGCATGGTACCATTCCCAGTGGTATGGGACCTCCCATATGGATCATCAACCAAGAAAAATATCCCACACACTTGCCTATAGGCTAATCTGATGGAAGCAACTGATCATTTGAGGTTCCTTTATTTCACTCTAGCTTGTGTCTGATAAAAAAAAATAGCAGCACGGCCATGAGTTTATTTCCCTTCTGTACATAGAGAAGCTACGTCGGATTGGAGGTGACTACACAAAACCACTGTTCTAAGCGATAGGAGGACTGTGTGTCCCTCAAAGGGAACAGTGCACCAAACTTTCTCTGAGGCCATCTAGTGTCCTGTCCCTCCTTCCTGGGACACTCACAAGATTGAGAACTCTGATGGATGTGTCTGTCTTGCAATGACCTGAAGAAAATCTTCATGGCTCGTGGCCCCAGGCTGGGTCCTCTGCCGCTGTTTTCCTTGGAGATTCAGGTGCTCTCAATAGCTGCACTCACAGTGCAGCAGCAATGACCGCCCCCCTCCCCCGAAAATAACTCTGGCAAGAGTGTCACTTAGGAATCTTTATGGCTCTTGCAGTTCATCCATCTTTCTAACAGGTCAGCTCCTGGCTACCTGTGAAAGAGATTTCTCAGAAAACCTGTTCAAATAAATCACAAATTCCCTCTCTCGCACAACTTAAAGGAGCAAACCTTTATGGACATGAAGGCAACAGAAGGAACAAATGAGGCTTTCTGAAAGGCCCAATGATACAGCCAATGTCCACAGCCCCTCTCCCATCCTCAGAGTAGTCCCTGCTGCTAACAACTGCAGCTGCACTTTGCAGTTCTCTCTCCTTGTGTTTCTCGCTCCTGGAGGTCGTGGTCAGAAGAAGCATGATTGATATACTGCCTATTTAGAGCAGGAAAGAGGGAGGATGTTTCTGGAACTAATGCTCAAGCACCTGGAAGTGAGCAGCACACACCCTGAACCATCATTTATGGAGAACAAGGAGCCCCGTGGAGGATCATTAATGATGGGAGGGAAAAGAGATCCGCACAGAACAAGGGCAAAATGGGCTCTCTGTGAGAGAGGTGGCTCAGCCCAGGTTTCTATGGCTGGAGGAGAGTATGAAGTGGAGAAATCAAGGCACTAAGGGAGTAGGAGCAGGGAATGGAAGGGGTGGAAGGGGATGTTTTCCTTTTAGAGCCTAAAGCAAGGCGTGGGGAAAGTCCCACAAAAAATTTTCCTGCAGCTCTGACTGAGCCCTGCTGTGTCTCCAGAAAAACAGACCCACTGTCCAGCAGCCAGTCATTTGCCTCCATCACAGTTCAGAGGCATTACTTTTCAGAGCCTCTTCCTTCTGCAAATCCCCTATGTGTCATCTCACAGTCTCCTTTTCCTCCTGCATCCAAGAACAAGTTCTCAAGGCTGAGCCCCGCACCAGCAAGGAAAACCTCAGTTCCTTACTGCATCCAGCCACAAACCTGGACACTAGCGAGACCCTCCGCCCTGCTTCTTGGGATACTTGGTTCTCAACGGCACTTTCAGCCAGGAATACGGAGAGCTGTGACTTCATGGCTTTTTTATTTATGCGTCCTTAAGGCCTGGCATTGCTTGGCAATTAATGAATGCTAAGTGCCGACTGCTCCCTCCCTGCCCTGTGCAAGGAAATTCGAGGCTAGCTAGGGGAGGGGCTGTACCCTGCACCAAGTAGTAAAATGGTGCCAGTCTGAGGAAGCCAGGAGAAGAAAATGAGGAATGCTGTAAAGCAGCCATCAGAGGCCCAAAAAGCTATGGAATGCTGCGTTCCCTGTGGCTCAAGGATCGCTTTGGGTGCCTATTGGGTCAAAAGTTGGAGATGAGTGCTGCTCGGGAATCAGGTCTATGACCTGGACTCAGCAAAGTGAGTGCTATGTGTTAATAACCCTGGAGATGATGAAGGGGAAAGTAAGGCAACTCCTGTATATGCTTCCTAGAGATAATAAACAAAAAGCTACAGGAATATGAACCCTGGAATGAGTCCACAGACATGCTGGCCATCCCTTGTCTGGAATTCCTGGGACCAGAAATGATTTATACTTCAGAGTTTGCAAATGTGGGGATTTTTTTTTCCTGTGTGTAATTAAAAATTAGGGGGATGAGAGTCAAATGAGAACATGAAATTCATTTATATTTCACAATATACATTACTCACACAGCCAGGAGGTAATAAACTGTGGTGCTCTAAGTCAGCCTGCTTCTTGATCAAGGTCTATTGGGAGAAGTTAGACCCATGTTCTCCATTCACGGCAGTGTCCTGGTGCCTGTGATGATGGTTCATCTTCATTATCAGCTTGTTTGGATGTAGAGCCAGCATGGAAACATACCTCTGGATATGTCTATGAGTGTTTCCAAAAGGTTTAATGGAAGAGGGGAGACTCACCTTCCCATGGATGGCACTGTCCCATGGGCTAGGGTCCCAGACTGAATAAAAAGGAGAAAGAGAACTGCATACCAGTGCTCATCTATGCTTCCTGGCTGCAAATGCAATATGACCCATTGTCTCATGCTCCGGCCACCATACTTTCCCTTCCGTGATGTGTTGTGGGCCTTCAAACTATAAGCCAAAGTAAACCCTTTTCCCCTTGAGCTGATTTTGTCAGACATTTTGTTACAACAACAGGGTAAGCAACTAATATGGCTCTCCAGATGGATTTTAGAGGATCTCAGACTTCATACTTTTCGGGTTTGGGACATTAGAATTGTACCTTAGGATTAACCTTGTACCAGGTTAAGAATCCCTACATCACTTACTTACGCCTCTCCTGCTGCATAACTCTTTTGGCAGGAGTGCCAAGAGCTATGGATATCTTCATATTCAGCACTAGGCTTTTCTCAGAATCCAGCATGCTGCTGGCTTAATCACAGTGATCCTTTGAAAGGTAGTCACACAACTCCATGGGTTAGCTAGATAGGAGTGGGAGATCTATCCCACTTTAATCTCTTCTGGAAGACAGACTGCCTCAGCAACACTGACTGACCAGTTTACCTATGGTGCTTTGACTGAGAATGGCCCGCATAGATTCATGTGTTTGAGTGCTTGGTTTCCAGTTGGTAGAATTGTTTGGGGAGAATTAAGAGGTGTGGCCTTGTTAAAGGAAGTGAGTCCATGGGATGGGATTTGTGAGGTTTCAAAAGACTCATGCTATTGCCAGAGTGCTTTTCTCTGCCTCTTACTTATGATTCAAGATATGACCTCTCAGCTGTTCCTGTCATCATGTCTTCTCTCTGCCATTGTGGATTCTAACCCTCTGAAACTGTAACTCAGAGGCTTTCTTTTATGAGTTTCATTGCTCCTGGTGTTTTGTCATAGCAATAAAAAAGTAGCTAAGACATCACCCTCACCTCCTGCAGGGTAGTACCAAGTCTGCTTCATTTCAGTGTATCCCTGGACCTTTTTCTGGCTGCTGTCTTCTTGCATCTCTCTATGTCAATCCCTGCATCATGTCGTAATGTCCTAATCATGACAGACAACTGGCATATATGTTGATATGGGGTAGGCAAATGAAGACTAGAAAACAACAGGATAAAACCTGTTGCATATCCAATATGGAAAAAAGGAGACTCCACAACCACTCAGGCCTCTGGGAGGTTATCTGGGCTGTCCAAGCTACCATGCAGCAAGGAAGATGAAAAATGATGGAGTTTTCAGAGGCTTTCCCCCTGTGTGCAGTGGCCTGCTTCGTTACTGTGTTGTTGTTGTTGGGCTTTTGTTTGTTTGTTTGTTTTTGTTTTGTTCCAAGCTGGCCACTTTTTTCCTTTTCAGCTCTCTGTAATCTGCTGCTCCCAGAAAGTAGAGGGCTTCTTATTACCTATATGAGATTGTTATTCCTAGAGGTCCTTATGAGGTTTTTGTAGATTCACTGACAGCTATCTATCCATAGATGTCTTCTACCAATACAGTCCCTTTCAGTCTCATCTAGGTGGCTCAGGCCTGGTTTCTCATCTTCTACTTTCTCTCACTCTTGCTGGGTTGTGACACCCTATTTTACAATTTTGGATTACAAGATCACCTCCAGTGAGAATCTGTTGGAATCTGAGCCATGCTTTTGTTCTCAATGTCTACTGGCATTTGATTCTCTTTCTTTGTAGCATCAAGACATTACATCCCCAAGTGTGACAAGGGGCAGAACACTGTTTCTTATACAGTTTTCTCTTCAGATTAGTAGGTGTGTGTAGATGCTCACTGTTGAATTAACTTGTGTTTCTCTACTGGCTACTGGTGTAAACACTTCTCACGTGTTTGCTTGTTGTCTGTTCTTTGTACTGTGACATGCTTCTCAATGCCTATTGTTCATCAGATTGCTCTTAACCATTAAGGTTTGAAAACTGAGGGCTAGAAAGATGGTTCAGTGGTCAAGAACACTGGCTACTCTTACACAGGACCTGGATTTGATTCCCAGCACCCATATGATAGCTCACAACTATCCGTAACTCCAAGTTCCGAGAGTCCCAACATTCTCTTCAGGCTTTCTTGGGCACTGAACACATATGTTGCCCATATATACATGCATGTAAACACTCACACACATAAATAAAAATAAAGTTTAAAATATATCCTTAGAATTTTAAAATTGCTTATGCATTCTAGCTGTGTCTTTAGTCATAGATAGGATCTGTAAATGTTGTAGCTTGTTTTGTTTTGTTTTGTTTTTCTAATCTCTTTCACATGTCTCAACAACACTGACTAAAGAGCCCACCTGTGGTGGGTTGACTGATGATGGCCCCCATGGGCTCATGTGTTTGAATGTTTGCTACCCAGTTGGTGGAACTGGAAAATACCTTTTGCAAATTGAAAAGAAAACATGAGGTTCACTGCTCTGGTGAGCACTGATTATCAACTCAGAGACGTTAGAATCACCCAGGAGATACACCTCTGGGCATGTGTATGGATGGGTTTCTCCATTGGGTCATTGAGGGAAAGACGTACTCTAGCTTCAGGTGGGACAATTCATGAGTTTGTTGTCCTGGACTGAATCAAAACAAGACCCTGAGCTCAGCACCAACATCCATCTCTCTCTGCCTCCTGACCACAATCTGTCCAGCTGCCTCATGCTCCTGCAGGCACACCTCTCCCACCATGATGGACTGTATACCCTGAAACTGTAATCCTCAATAAACCTTTCCTTCCTTCCTTCCTTCCTTCCTTCCTTCCTTCCTTCCTTCCTTC
>NW_026596085.1:13171164-13244347 GCF_907164565.1 Psammomys obesus
TCCTTCCTTCCTTCCTTCCTTCCTTCCTTCCTTCCTTCCTTCCTTCCGTTGCTTATGTCATGTATTTTAGCACATTAAAGTAATTAATACCTTCACACATTCATTGTTTCTTTCTGTACATCCTTATCTTTGTGGAGGCCGCTTCTTCCAAGCACAGATCTGAATGGTTTTATACTGTAGCTTTTCTTCCCAACATCTTCTAATTTCTAGGTTACAGCTAAGTCTATAATCCCATTCCATATAACAGACAGTCCCTGCACATCTCAGTCTCACCAGGACCAATGGTAAGGGAGACTTATAGCCATGAAGCCTTCACATGGCACATCTAGGAAACCAGACCCTGTGCACTGCTCAGACTGCAAGCATGGCATTGTTTTCTCGGGCTCTTGTCTTCATGGCTCACAGATCTGGTGTTAGCAGAATTCATTGCTATTGACAGCTACATCTCATTCTAAGCCACTGTCCTTTATCACACAGTGCTGGAGTGGCCTCCTCTTGGACCATCCACTTCTCCCTTGCTTTTCTACTGCAGCCTAAATGAACCTTCCATATCCGTTACTTTTCTCATCACTGTGATCAATGTCTGCCAAAAGCATGTTCATGAAGGAAGATGATCTTTTGTCTGGCAGTGTGAGGGTGTAGGCCATCACGGAAGGGACGGTTTGATGGTAGAGGCAGGAGATAGCTGATCACATTGTGAACCCACTTATGAAGCAGAGAGAGATGGATACTGCTTTTCAGATCACTTTCTCTATCTTATTCAGTCGAGGGCCCCTGCCCTTGACATGAAGCCACCCATATATGGGGTAGATCTTCTCTCAGTAAACCTCTCCTGACAGACACATCCAACCCATGCCTCTGTTTTGTTGTTGTTGTTGTTGTTTTGTTTTTTAATTTATTTATACAGAAAATAGACTGGGAGAACATCTAGAAGATGGATTTGGGCTGCTCTAGCTCCCGGGGAAGTGGTTTTCCTTTGCTTACCTCCACCTCCCTATTTGTCAGTGCACAGAGCTCTCAAAGAGAAATAATCTTTCCTTTGATTCTGAATGCTCTCCAAGTCTTTCTGAATCCTGAGGGCTGTGGTGGGAAGTTGGTAAGTCATTCACAGAAGAGCCTGGCTTGGTAGATATGGATTTATAGACACACTGTCCATAGATAAGGAGCCTCTGGACCCAGAAGAACCATGAAGCAATTTCAGGGCAAACCATGGTCTTTTTATTAGCTTCATCCATTCATTCATAAGCTACGGTATCTCAGCTATGCAAAGACCTAGCCATCCATCCCCTCATTCATGCCTAGGCGGGGCTATTGAATGTCTATTGTGAGAGGAGGAACATGGCAGGCATTGTGGTGGACAGCAGGGAAAGATGTTTGCTTGCTGCTTGGGATGAGAAGCAGAGTTTTCCACAGCTTCTGAATAGTGCACAGCTGCACAACCTCTCAGGTATAAAATGAAGATGGAGGTGGGTGATTATGCAAGTTGGGGAAGGCGAGATGGAAAACTTGCCCAGCTTTTCAGGTCTGGCTTTTCCGTTTCCTGGTGAGAAGATTTGCTGCCCAGTGGGGAGAAAGCAATTTTATCCACTCATGGAAGCCACTCTGGATATGCAATCAATGATTTCCGGGTTTTTAAGAAATGATGTAACATTGCCAACACACCCAAGGCTAGAGTATGTAAGTTCTTCACGTCCATTCATCGAGTCACAAAGAACTCTCACTTTCTCCATCTTTTGTTTCTTCTCAATTATCAGGCACTGTATTATGTCTCACGCACTTTAATGTGCTTTAGCACATATCTACAAAAAATGGGCTGGATTTTATAGGGACACATAACTCCATATATATATATATATATATATATATATATATATATATATATATATATATATATATATACAGTTCATGTGGAAAGCTGAAGTGGATCTTTCTAGAAAGGCAAAAGGGCCTAACAGAAGTTGGGAAGGGAGGTGAGGAGGAGCAGGGAATGGCTCTTCTGCTCAAAGCTTATTAAGCATGTGAAAAGAAAGAAAGAAAGAAAGAAAGAAAGAAAGAAAGAAAGAAAGAAAAAGAAAGTGTTTCACATAGTCCAGTTTAACAAAATTTTAAAATGGGCAAGTTACTGTGGTGGTTTAAATAAGATGCCCCTCATAGTCTTGGGAGTACTTGGTCTCATTTGGTGGTGTTGTTCAGGAGTGTAGGAGTGATGGCTTTGTTGGAGGAAGTGGGGGCAGGCGTTGAGGCTTCAAAACATCATGCCATTTCCAATGCGCCCTCTGCTTGAGATACAAGACATGAACTCTCAGCTCTCCTTAGCTCCAGCTACCCTGTCTGCTGCCGGTACCTTTAATCTGTCACTATGGACTTTAACCATGTGGAAATGTAAGCCAAAAATAAACTGTCTTCTTTAAGTTGCCTTGGTCATGGTACTTTATTATAGCAATAGGAAGCTAAGTAATACAGTTACCTTAACTTATAACCCCCAATCACAGATGGCACCACTAACCATCATTTCTTATATCTAGCTAATGGTAATACCTACTGCCAAGGCTCTTTGGCTACACTTGGATGGATTATTTCTAGATCCTCCTGTTTTACTTTATTCTGTGTATGTGTGTGGGTATACATGTGTTTGCAGGTATGGATGTATACATGTGTGTAAGTACACATTCACATATGTTCACATGCCTGTGGAGGCCCCAAGTCAACCTTAGGTGCCTTCCTTAATCACAATCTGCTTTATTTATTGAATTCTGAACACAGAGGTCACCAAGCCCAGATAGTCCAGTTTGCCAGTTTTCTCCAGGGAGTCCCCTGCCTCTGCCTCATGTGATCTGTGCTGACACGTGGCTGCTCCACTTGTCAGGTGTTTACCTGAGTTCTGGGGATTCAAACTCTGTTCCTCATTCCTGAGAAGCAGTGGCTTTATCCACTGAGCCACCTCCCCAACCCTTGTGGGGTGGCTTTACATAGTGGTTTGGTTTTCATTGGAATCTAGACAAGGCATTAAAACTCTCTTGTCTGTTTAGCAGTGGCCCCCAACCCCTCTTATATCATGCATTCATTTTTTTCTCCTGAAATAGTTCTTATTATCTCGTAGAAAAGCCAAGCATTCATGCTTGTTTTATGTCATCCCAGTGAATCTTCTCCTTTGTAAATGGAAGGTAGAGTATTAAGTTTCTTCACAATGTAACTCTCTCCCCAGAATGCTTTATAAATAGAGCCATGTGTGCTGTAGAGCATCACCTGGTGGACACACCTGATTGGGTTGCTGTCATCTGGTAGTTGCATGTAGGTGATGACAATATGATCTCTCTGTAACTGGAAAGAGCCTGTCCTTCTATCTCCATTGCCCAGACCACTTAGACCCCGAGGTTGTCAAAATAGTAAATATTTTAACAAATAAAAAAAATCTCCAACTCTTCTATATTTCAACAAGTTATATTTTTTGCTTTATAAATATAATCATATTTGTTTTCTGAGAATTTCATGTATGCATACAATGTATTCTTTTTATCATATTCAGCTGGAACTCCTTACTATAACTTCTTCCAGGTCCACTGCTTACATCCTTTCCCTACCCCAATTTCCTGTCCTTTTTTGTAATAACCCACTGAGTCCAGTCTGTGCTGCTCCGCTGGCGCATGGTTGACCTTTCTTTCCCCAGAAACTATAAACTTCCCATAGCTTCTCAGTTAGGAATTGGGGTGCTTGATCCACCTGCTTCTATGCTGGGCTGTCAACAGGCTTGAACTTCTCTGAGTTCGTGAATGCAATGGTCCTGTCATATCCAGAAGACACTGCTTTGTTCCTGTTCACTCTGATTTCTGGCTCTTAATCTTTCAGCCTTGTCCTTCAAAACAGTCCCTGAAGCCTTAAGGAGCAGGTATCATTTGCTGTCCTGTTTGTGGCTGAGCATTCCACAGCCACTTGTCCTTTAACCTTGCTCTAGTCCCTCCAGAATGGATGCAGTCCTGCCAACAGCTGAAACTTATGCCAGACTTTTGCCTCCAGAGTTGTCTGAGCAATGCATGTCTTTTGAGACCCTAGATTTATGGTGATTTGTTACAGTGGCAATTATCTGTGGGAGAGAGGAGTGGAGTGAGTCTCAGATTCCAATTTTGGAAAACAATGAGCATCGTGGGAGCATTCACGGAGAAAGAATAAAGAGAACAGGATCCAAGTTTGCTGATGAAAGTGCCCAGTCCTCCAGGAGCCAGGCACACTGGGAGCCTGTGTTGCAGAGCACATGCCAAGATCAGCAGACAGAATCAATCCCAGGAAAGTTCCATCTTCTACTGTCTGCACAGCAAATCTCAAGAGTGGGGAGAAGCCTCAGAAGCAGGCTGGGAGACACTCACTGTCATTTAAAATGGCTCGCATTATAACAGCCTTGGTTTCTCTTGCCTGATTGCACCTGGGAATCTGGTTGCTTTGTTCAGTATTTATCGAGTTATATCAGCTAGTAACTAGGCTGTGTTAGTTCCTGCTGTCGTGTGATAACTGTGTGCATCCAGATGCCCCTGGACTCAGACTGGAATCCAAAATGCATTGAATAAGGCTGACACGCACAACATCATGGCCAGCCACACAGTTCACAGCACATGCTAAGCACAGCGCTCTGCCCTCGTAGTAGTGACAGGCTGTGAGCCCCAGCTTGTCAGTGTCCCCCAGAGCTGCAAGTGATGTTGCTGCTTACTGTACATTAGCAGCATGGGAATAGTTTAACAAAGTTTACAGCGTGATTTCTGTCCAGTATATATTGATTTCACATCATTATAAAGTAAGAATAAATCTTAAGTTAAGTGTTCTTAAAATGTGGACCATCTATACGCCTGAAGAAATTAATCTCTTTTGTGTATGCGGGGAGGGGACAGTGTTCATTCTTGTGGGTCTGCATGTGTGTACAGGTATATCTCCAAGTATGTCTGTGCATGTGGAGGCCAGAGGTATCTTTCTTCAGGAATTTCCCATTTGAGATTTTTGTTTTGTTTTGTTTTTGTTTTTAAGACAGGGTTTCTTATTAGCTTGAAACTCACCAAATAGTCTAGGCAACCTGGCCAGCCAGCCCCAGGGACCTGAGGTCACCCCAGCACTGGGATGACACATGTATGCAGCTATCCTGGGCTTTGGGTGTGTGAGTTCTGGGGGCCAATGCAGGCCTCCATATTGCATGGGAAATACTTTACAGAATCAGCCATCCCCCCAGCCCCAGCTGCCTGATTTGTAAGTGCTTTTATTTCCACCACAGTTTGTAAGGAATCTTCCCATGATCATGCATCAACTTGTTACCAGGGTGATTATAGGAATCCAGGTCTCTAGCCAAAGATTTGTTCTAAAAGGACAAGGAGCCCTCCTTAGATAGTATTTAAATGAGGGGGTAAGGAAGGCCTGGGGCATTATAGAGTGTACCAGGGCACCTAGACATTGTCTCAGTCAGCTCCAGTCAGTCACACTGCAAAACAAATGTCCTCACAGTATTAATATAATGAGCCAGAGCCAGGGAATGGTTGCTTCTTCAGTACATCACATGCCAGCTGCAACTTTTCTTCAGATTGTTTTTTTCCCGACCATGGGTCTCATTTATTTCTTTTTCATGTGTTTTGAATTTTATTTTGGAGGTGAAGAAGAAAGAGGAGGGAGAGGTGGAGAAAAAGGAAGAGGAGGGGAAAATGAAGGAGAGGAGGAAGAGGAGGGAGAGGAGACCAAAGCTGATATAACTCAGCCCTCAACAGTTGGGCTAGGCCAAGACTTCATATAGTGCATGCTCAGTAGGTTCACTTCCCACTGGATGGAAGTGACCTGTAGGTTAGATCAGGACTTTTCTTTTGTGTTACTTATGACCAGAGTAGTAATAAGAACCCAGAGGTCTCCTACTCCAGAGTAATGTTTAACCAAACAAAGAAAACTATTTTTGGCTTTAAATGTCTGCTCTGTATGTCACCCAGCATAGCAAGCCCTGCAGCCCTTGATGGCCCATCCCCTCTTCTGTTCTGGATCAGGGGTCCTCTGCACTGCCATCGACCTGAGTTTGCAGACCAGCAAGTGTAGCAGGCTGCAGGAAGCCCATAGCCATTCATAACATATTTACTCCTATTTAAACCACTGAGATCTTGAATTATGGGTGAGCTCACAAGAAACATCAGGAAACCCTCAGCATTACACAAATGCCACACCATGCCCTTCATGAGAATGGCTCAGAGTTTGTAGAACCAGGAGATACCTGAACATGTGATTTGAAGAGAGAGCACTTGAGGCTGCCTAGCTCCTTGAATGCATTCTACCTGCAATATTCAGTTGTCTGTATCTGTCAATTAAATGTTTCTTCAGTGACTCAATACTAATTTTTCTCCCTAATTCCTACTATGGCCCTCTATCTATCTATCATCTATCTATCTATCTATCTATCTATCTATCTATCTATCTACCTACCTACCTACCTACCTACCTACCTACCTACCTACCTACACATGGGTGGTGTACGCACACCTGTATGCTCATGTAACTGCACACACCTATGCGCCTGCTTGCAGAGGCCAGAAGAGCACACCAAACACCATGCTCTGTCACTCTCATCTTATTCTTTTAGGACAAGGCTTCTCACTGAACCTAAAGATACCTAAAGTTATCCTCCTGCCTCTGCCACACCACCATCTGGGGTCACCAGCACGATCATAGTTAAGACTGGCTTCATTATGTGGGTACTGGGGATTTGCTCTCACGTCCTCAGGCTTGCACAGCAAGCACTCTTGCACAGTTCCAGCCATTTATATATATTTTCAATCTACCTGACCCCCACGTAGAGGCTTATCTGGAACTTCAGGATCACAGCGGTAGGTAGGGTGAATTCATTCCAGCACTTCACTCTCCGCAGTCCTGACCTGACTCTTGGCATTTGACCTGTCTGCAGTGATGTTTTGTCTTCCAAGGCCACCTGGTCTTTTGTTTCTGTCATTAAAATTGCATATGCAACAGAGAACCCATAGTCATGCTGTCGATGGTAGGCTACTGAGCACCCTGTGTGGGCATAGCTAACCCCCGGATCAGCTCTTCCAGAGGCTCTACCCTGCCTGAGCTGTGTCCCTTCTCTGGGGATCATCCTGGCTGCCATACAGGTTGTCTTCCTCCTTATGAGCATGGTGTGTCTCCCTTACAGCTCCTCATGCCTGTATTCTGGAGGTCTACAGCTGCCTATAGGGGTGGGCAATCTGAAACTTGAACCCTAAACTAAGATCCCTTTAGTAAAAGGGTGGGGTGCGCTGGTGTGCTATTCATCTTAAATCCCCAAGCATTTCTCATCTCCTTGTTTTTCCGTGAAAAATAAAGATTCAAATTACTAGGCAACTTGCCCTGTGGTTAAAAATATATATACAAAAGATAGTACATCATGCCTCGGATCTTCTGAAGCCAAGAGACTATTCAAGCAGTGCACCCAACAACCCAAATACTAATGGGTCTGATTCTTTTGAATTGAGCCCAAATTCAAAAGAGAGAATAAGCTATGGCCCAATCCACACAGTGGGTACCCCAGATGGTGGAACCGCTCGAAATCGAAGAGCAAATAGCCTGTTGTGGAGTTTCCCACTGAGAGGAGGAGGAAAGGAGGGACCACATAGAAATGGCTTCCTGGAGGTCCAGGAAGCTGTTCCAGGAAGGAGGGGAGAAGAACTCAATCCCTGAAGACTGGGGCTAAGGCAGGGGACCCAGGAGGTTAAGCTTCCCTATCTGCTGTCTCAGTTAGGGTTTCTATTGCTGTGATGAAACACCATGCTCAAAAGAAACTTGGGGATGAAAAGGTTTATTTTGGTTACACACATCCATGTCAATGTTCATTATTGAAGGAAGTCAGGACAGAAACTCAAGCAAGGCAGGAACCTGAAGGCAGAAGCTAATGCAGAGCCCATCAAGGGGTGCTGGTTACCGGCTTGATCTCCACGGCTTGCTCATATAGAACATCATCCCAAGGATTGCTCATACAGAACCCAGGAACACCATCCCAAGGACTGCACCACTCACAGTGGGCAATCACCAAATAAGAAAATACCCTACAGGTCTGCTCACAGCCTGAGCCCTTGCCTACACCCTTTAGCATAATCCAGCAAAACAGCTTCATTTTTATCTCACTTGATTTTCAGCTTTATCAGGACATAACTAAAAATTAGAAAGCGCACATGTCAAAAGGGCAGAACTTGATCAACTCTAAGCTTCGACAAACACGCACATTGTGAAGTGATCATGGTAACCGAGCTAGCCTGTACATCTGTTCAGATAGCTAGATGGCTTTTTTTTTTCTCTTTGATTTCTTTCATTTTCAAGTTATATGTACGTGGGTATTTTGCCTGCATATATGTCTGCGCACTACATATGTGCAACGCATGTGGAGGTCATCAGCTCTCATAAAACTGGAGTGACAAACGGTCGTGAGTTACATTATGTGGGGGCCAGAAATCAAAGCTGGGTCCTTGGTGAGGACAACCAGTGCTCTTAACCACTGAGCTCATTTCCCTACCTCCCTCCTTCTGCTTTCTCTCTTTTTTATTCACCCCCCCTTTTCTCTTTCTCTCCTTCCTTCCTTCTTTCCTTCCTTTCTTCCTTCCTTCCTTTTTTTTTCTCTCCTTCCTTTTTTTCTGTCTTAGTCTTGGTGTGTCTACGTCTGTGTGTGTGTCTGTGTCGTTGCTGTGAGCACAAATTTACTCTCAGTGAATCTCATGCACATAACACAACATTGTTCCTAGGGTGTCCGCCAGCGAGTCTGATGTTACTGCCCCACCAGTCAGACATAGAAACAGATACCTGGATAGGCTGTGTGTGCCGCATTATCTGGTTGGTCACCCGGCCACTGAGTGAGAGCTGGCATGTAAGCAAGACCTCTTCCCTGAAGAGCCTACTATTCACTCTTGTGCTTGCTTTCCCCTCCTGGGCTGAGTCTCTCCCTCCCGTCTACCAGAGCATGCTGTGTGAGCCTCTCTGTCACTGTAATGATAATAGTGAGCTAATGATCCACGGTACCTTTTTCATAATAGACTTCCTTATTTTTCTTTCTCCAGTGGCTGCAGCTTGGTCCCTGACAAACAGTAGGTACTCAATAAATGTTAAAATACACAAATGAGGTAATAAATAAATTATGCAGTTCCATATGCTCTGCATTTTCAGCCTAAAAGCTCTGTGGTGCAGGCTTTCCTTTGTGCCTATAGGGAGGACAGCGTAGGTCCCCATGCATCTGTGAGGTCCTGTTTCTGAGGCCATTCCTCACAGTCTCCAGCCAGCTATATCTCCATTTTTTTGTCTTCATATAGGGTTTATGGACCATGTTTAGACAGTGCACATGTCTCTGCATGTGCTTGAATTTTCATGCATCCCTAAAAGCTTCATTCTTGCCTTGGGAACTCAGTAGAAATGTTACCTGCTCCAGCAGGGGTGAGGCCATAAGCATAGAAGAGGCCAACACAGGCTCAGCTTCCTGGATCATTCCATCTGTAGTAGTTACTTTTGCTGTCAGTGTGATGAAATATCTTGGCAAAGCAACTTAAAGAATCAGAATTTATTTTGGGTCATGGTTCAAGGTTACAGTCCATTGTATCTGGGAAGTCACAGCAGGAGAAGCCGGAGGAGGCTGGTCTTGTTATAGCCACAGCCAAGACTCAGAGAGAAATGGATGCTTGTGCACGGCTCCTTCTTTATAACAGCTCAGGATCTCAGCCCAGGGAATGGTACTGCCCACTGTGGGCAGGTCATTACACCTCAAGTAACCTAACCAAGACAGTCTCTTCAGGTTTTGCCAGGGGCCATTGCCAAGCAATTCTATCTCCTCCATCACACCAACTGAGCTTTGTGCTCATTTCTAGACATTCCATAGCTCCCACAGAGGGTGTTGACTCCCCATAACCTCAGCAAGTGAGGTCACAGCCCTCTAAACAGACTCTAAATGTCTTAGGCATGGCCAGAATCATCCCAGAAAAAAATGTCATACCCTGGCTATTAGCTACCTTAAAGACAGAACCCACATATACATATATACAGCTCTTTACCAACCACTTCAAGTTGTTTTGTGGATGGTAGCTTAAGAGAGATGAGGAAAAAGAGCCTCAGAGGAGAAAGATAGGGGGTGAAGCATGAGTCTCTCTCTCTCTCTCTCTCTCACTCACATACACACACACACACACACACACACACACACACACACACACACACACACGAAAAGAAAAATAGCCCTTGATGCCAAGTTCCAGTGGAAGTTCATAGCCCTGTCTCCACCATGGTTGTGAAGGAAAAGGAAGGAGACCAGAGCCTCCTAACTTTCTGCTGATGTATTTCCTGCCTGTCCTGGTGTTTCCCAGAACTGGAATGAACCTCAGTCTGAGAAGATGGGATTAGATCTGCCAGCCAAAGCTCTGAAGCCCATCCTTCCTCCTCCCTCACCAGGATTAAGGAAAGAAAAGTGGCTAGCCTTGAGACCCCATGCAGCAGAACTAAGGAAGGGAGGGAAAACTCCACCTTCTGCCTCTAATCTTGGACCAGCCTCAGGGCTTTCCATTCCTAACTGTGTGATTTCAAAGTCGTATTACTTCCCCGATGCTTCAATTGCTTCTTTGGTAATAGAATTGAATGATCTTTGTCAGGCAAATGGTGCTATGGTGGTTCGGATGAGAAATGTGCCCTACAGGCTCATGTATTTGAACGCTTGGTCCCCAGTCAGTGGTGCCGTTTGGAGGAGATTAATGGAATCTTTAGGTGGAGGAAGTAAATCACTAGGGTTGGGCCACTTCCTGTTTTCTATGTTTCTCACTCCTGTCTTCTCTGCTTCCTGTGTGATAAAATGTGATCAGACAGCTAGCTGCTCATGCCGCTATGCTTTCCCTGATGTGATGAACCTATCTTCTAGAACTGAAAGCCAACACAAATTCTTCCTTCCCTGAGTTGTTACTTGGCAGAGAACCTGATCACAGCAACATAAAAGTCACTGATACATGTGCCAAGAGTAAATATGTCATGAGACCATGCCACCTTGGTTTTCTCAGACAGTGGGCACATCTAAGGAGCTGTCACTCCTTTTAGCAACCTTGTTTTATACCCAACTCAGTGGTCTCTCATTCACATCCTCAGTTACAGACTGGAGTAGATGGCTGAACAGGGGACTGCAAGTCACTGTGCTTTAAACACCTGTGCTTGAGTTTTGAGATACAGAAGTAAACCACAAAAGAATCTTCCCTGCCACCGGTCTGATGATGGAAATCACAGACATCCCCTCAGGCCTTCTTAGTCCTCTGCTGTCTCCAGAAATATCTCCATACATCAGGGTTAGAGACATCAGGGTAATTATGTTTTTAATCTAGAAGTGCAATAAGGGAGCAGGTGTTGGTACCATTTGCCTGATGGATCCTTGCTCATCTCTCCCATTATGATCAGGCATGGGTCACTCCTGGCCTATCTGTCTTTGTGCTGCAGCTTCTCCAGGCTATTGCCCGTGAGCTGATGGGTTGTTCAAATGACAAACACCCACAGCATGCTGCTGGCAGACAGCCTGAATGCCATGCAAAGGAAGATAAGCCCAGTATCAGCATCCTCACTGAGGTAAGGTCACATGGGGCATGAGAAGACACCTCTCACCATCCATATGCTTTGTAAATGGGGAAACTGAGGTTTTATGAGAAAACGTCCTAAGGTGGGCAGTAGCAGATTTTAGTCATGTGACCTCTCTCCCAACTTCAAGTTGGTTTATTTCTATCTCTGCTTCCTGGTGTCTCAAAGATACATGGTGGTATGCCATGTGTTTCTTGGTCTATATGTTACCCTTGGCTGAGGGAAATGAGGCGATGAGTAAGAAGTGGAACTTACGAAGTTCAATTATTTATTTTCCCAAATCCAGCCTTGCCTATTACCAGTTCTTGTGTGTGTGTGTGTGTGTGTGTGTGTGTGTGTGTGTGTGTGTACATACTCACCTGGATACACATAGGCCAGAGGTTGGTATCAGTGCCATTTCCATCTCAGTTTTTGAGAAAAGGTCTCTTTCTGACCCTTGAACTTGGTGATTCAGCAAGATTGGCCATCCAGAAAGTTTTGGGGAACCTTTTGTCTCCTCTCCCTCCCCATTCATTGGCTTAGCAAGCACATGCCTTCATACCTGGCTCTTTTGACTTCTCAGGGATCAAACTCAGGTCTTCATGGATTCAAAGAAAGGACTTTAATGATGAGGCCGTCTTCCAGCACTACTGCCAATTTTTACATAGATTCAGACAGTGAAACAAAGAAGGAAGAGGACAAACACCAAGAGGGAGAGGGGGTTACAGAGGGAACGCTTTTCTCAAGCGCCCATTTGTTACCAGCACTAGGGCTTCCAACAGCATGCCCGGGAGAGCCTTGTGGGGCATTGCAGAGGGCTCAGAACCAACACAGGACAAATTAAGCCCTAATCATAACTGCTTTTGTCTCCTGATGATGTTTTGTCTTCTATGACAATTTCTGCAGAAATAATTGATTTTATGGCTTGATTTCATTCCTTGCTGATCATGTTGAAGACATAAACACATAATGAGATTGTTGTCTAACATTCAGTGAGATTAAATGCCAGCAGAGTATCTGGGATTAATCAGCCCCATTTCTGTCATTAAATTAGTCAGAACAACTGGAGCAAGCAAGCAGGTTTCACTCAGCATGTGGCCTGTCCCCGAGGTCTCAGAAGGAGGCCTTGGCAGATCTGCAGCTCAGGTTGCAGCTGAGACCAGGCCTTCTCCACTTCCAGCTGAACAAGGTTTCCACACTCAGCAGAGAGGCCTCTGGTCTGGAAAGTGAATGGGGTGTAAGATAGATAGTTCATGAGGCCCTGTAAGGTTACAAGGCAAGAGAGGAGAAACAGTGAAGGGCTTCCCACTACCTGTTTTTTTTTACGTGAGGTACTGTCCAAATATTAAAGTTCAGATTCCTGAAGTAACAGTAAACGCCTTCACTTAGTCAAATTGCCAGATAAAATTCAGACTCCCCAATTGAAAGGTTTTTTTTTTCCCCTCTCGTTTTCATGTGCATGTGTGTGTGTGGTATTCATACACATTTGTGTATGTTTGCATTTAAGCATCTCTACCCCCCAGTGTCTGTGTGTGTGTGTGTGTGTGTGTGTGTGTGTGTGTGTGTGCATGTTCCACTTTATTCTTTGAGGCAGGGTCTCTCAATCAAATCTAGAGACCTTCTCTAGGCTTAGTCTCAACAACCAGCTTGCTTGGGTAATCCCCTGTCCCACTACCCAACTATAATTATGTTATAAATATGTTTCAAGCCACTGCACCTACCCAGCATTTATGTGGGTTCTGGGGATCTGAAATCTGGTCTTCAGGAATGTTTAGCAAGCCCTTTAAGAATTAAACCATTTCCCAAGGCTCACTCAGTCTTTCTTTCTTTTTCTTTTTTTCTTTGTTGTTGTTTTGTTTTAGAGACTTGATATCAGGGTAACCAGGAACTCACCACTAATCCTAGACTGGCCTAGAACTTGTAGCAATCTTCCTGTTTCAACTTCCAGGGTGCTGGTGTCCCAACTGTGACTCAGTATGCCCAACCCCTAGTTTAATTTAAATTTCAGACTAACAAATACTTTTTGTAGAATAAGTATACCATACACATCACTTGGAAAATATTTGTACTTAAAAAAACAAATCTATGTGCTGCGTGAAATTAAAAGTTAATCGTTCAGATTCCAGTTTCACTTGTTAGACTATGTCTATATGCCCTATGGGCTTTCATTCCTTTAACACCTGCTTCTCCAGAACTGACTCTGTGCCAATGTCTCTTTTACAGTATGAGAAAAGGACATCAGAACAGAGGACTGGGCTGGAAAACAATCTCAGTTAGGAAAGCATTTGTTTCTCAAGCATGACTTGAATGAGCTCTCCAGAGCCATGTGAGAACCAGATATGATAGCCTTGCTCCGGAGAGGCTGAGACAGGAAGGCACCTAGGAGTTGTTGGCAGCCAGGCTATCCAGTTGATTCGTATACCATGACAGAGCCTGCTCTTTCCTAGTCTGAGAAACCCCAGTTCTGTGATGGCTTCCACCATGCCGTAGCCCTGCTGCTCTCTCTCCAGCAATGCTACTGTTGGGCCGTGCCATACTTGGCATCATCTGTAAACTTTACACAAACATACGGTCACCTGGAAAGAAGAAACCTCAGCTAAAGAATTGTCTCCATCAGACTGGCCTATGTGGCTGAGGCATTTTCTTCATTGTCAGTTGATGGAGGAAGTCCCATCCCAATGTCCGTGGTGTTATTCCTAGGCAAGTGGGCCTGGGCTATACAAGAAAGAGCCTGGGGAAGCAAGCCAGTAAGCAGCGTTCCTCTGTGTCCTTTCCTTCAGGGACCTGCCTCCATGTCCCTGCTTTGCGTGAGTTTTCTGTCTTGGTTTCCCTTCATAATGGATTGTAAGCTCTAAGCCAAACAAACCCTTTCTTTTTCAAGTTCCCTTTGGTCCTGGTGTTTATCACAACATGATATTATGACAGTTTCATGTCCTGCCCTGCCAAACACCTGCAAGTGCACATGTGGTTGTGTGTATGCATTGTGTACACACACGTGTGCATCTCCAAATACACGTGTAAGTTCGGGCTCTCCCTACCTGCAGTTCTATCTCCTGAACTTTTAGTTACTGTCCATCACATTCAGAAAATATGACATAGAAAAATGCAAAACAGAACAGCTAATGAGAGTTGCATTGTACAGAGTTGAGCAGGGAAATAATGTCCAGCTCCTGCTGGGGTCTTTTTCCAGCGTTTTCCTGTCAGTCATTTCAAAGATATCTCAGACATCCGATCACACCACAGAAAGTACTTTCATGACGTGTTCCAGGTACCCACTGGAGGGTCTTGGAGTGTACTCCACCATTGAATAAAGATAAACTATTGAATACATTTTATTTCTTAATGATATTTTTATTAATTCTTTGAGAATTTTACATGATGTATCTTGATACTATCCCCCAAATCCTTTCAGATCCAGCACCTCCCTTCACCAAGTTTGTGTGCTCTTCTATTTTAACCCATTAAGACCAGTTTGCGTTATCCAAATACTTTAGGGCCTGCCCTGGCCTGTTGTCAACCTACCAGGGGTCACAACCTTAAAGAAAACTACATCTCCTTCCAGTAGTTATCATTTGCCAATATATCCTCAGACAGGGATGGAACTTCCTGTCTGCCTACCATCTTCCTGCTGGAATTTTGTCTGTCTTGAGATGATAGATGTCTTGACCATATTGTCACAACCACATTGCGTGTATAGCGCAACGTCCCTGCTATGTCTGGGCAACTGTTTCTCTGCAGTCATCCACAGCCATTGGCTCTTATAATCTTTCCACCCTCATTTTCACACTTATTTCTAAGCTCTGGGGGAAGGGGTGTTTAAGTGTTCTTAAACCAGGCATTTCTCTTGCTCAGCTATGTTGCTTCCTCCATTTTCCAGTTTACTGTCTCCATGAGCTTCAGCACACTATAGGCCATTTGTGACAGAGCCTCAGACGTCACCATTTTAATGCATCAAAGAGTCGAATACTGGAAGTTTGGGGATGGTACACATTAGTGTTGGGGTGAGATTATGTTTGTAGAGCCCTTCACACCCAGACCCCACTTTAACTTGGTCATTCCTGTCCTAGCAAGCTTTCAGAAGAACAAATCCCCATGAGCTAACAGCTGATCCTAAGCCAAAGCCTTCTCATCTACTACTACTTCATTGTTCTTACCCTTATACCATTTCCTGGCAAAGTTAGGTGACAACAAAAGAATGCTTCCAAATCAGAGGTATGGTGGGAAAGTGGCTCGGTGGATGCAGTGTTAGTCATTCAAGCATGAGGACATGAGCTCATGCTCCAGCACCAGTGTGAAAAGTCCGACAAGGTGATGTTGCCTGTAATCCGGTGTTGGGAAGGTGGAAGCAGGAGGCTGCCTTGGGCTCCATGATGCATCAGTCTATTCTAATCAGTAAGCTCCAGGTTTTGTGAGAGACCTTGTCTCAATAAGTAAGTTGATAAATGACCACTGACAAAGTCAATCTTGTACAGGCCCATTGCAATCATGGCTGCCCTGGCCATGTTGAGCCTGGACACAGGATTACATATTATGCCTTCCTATCTTTAGGCTTTTCCACTCTATTCTTTCTGCTGCTTCTTCCATGACACTCTCTGAGATGAGGTGGTATGAATGTCCTGTGTAAAGATGAGCCTTCAACCACCACTTTCTCCTGAACCACTTGCTACTGATAGATTCTGGGAGAAGGGTAGTTACCATCTTCAGTTGTGAAAGCACTGATGGTCCCACCAGGGTTCATCAGGGTTGAGCTCCAAACACATGACCCTGGTTAAATTCAACAGGCCTTGAAGCAAAACAAAAAGACATGATTGCAGCAAAGGGACTTTGGTGGCAGGAGGTGTGGGGTATCATGGGGTGGGAGGGAGATGAGAACAGGTGGGGGTTACAGTATCAGAATGCAACATATACATATATGAAATTGACATAGAATGAATTCAATAAAAGTTATTTTAAAAGTAAGGAGGATAGTGACAGAGGAAGGCCCCTTTCTTGGTTGATGCTTCCATCGCTACAACAGAACACAATGACCAGAAGCAAGTTTGGGAAGAAAGGGTTTCTCTTTTGGTTTCACAACAAACTCCATCCCTGAGGGAGGTCAGGAAAGGAGTTCAAGCAGGAACTGAAAGAGCCACGGAAGGATGCTGATAACTGGCTTGCTCAGCCTGCTTTCTCTTAGCTCCCAGGACCACAAGCCCAGGGGTTCCAACACTCACAGAAGGCTACACCCTTCCACTTCAATTATCAATCAAGAAAATGCATCACAGGTCAATCTGGCAGGTGTATTTTCTCAGTTGAGGTTCTTTCTTTCCATATGAACTAGCTTGTGTCAAGTTGACATAAAACTAGCCAGCACAATGCCTGACACTCACCTTTGGCTTCCCCCTGCATGCACACATGGACATGTATACACACACACATGTGCATACACACACACATACACCATACACACACACGTGCATGCACACACACACACACACACACACACACACACATACACCATACACACACACAATATTTTTCCCTATAAGGAGAAAATAGGCCAGAGTAGCAGAGAATGCTGGTTGGTATCAGTGAAACTCTGTAGTCCCAGTTGGTGACCTATAACAGAATAGCTCATGGGTACAAATCCACACCCCCACTGTTCATGAAGTCTTGCCCTAGAGTCTGCAACTCCTCCCGTATGCCCACCCCATCTGTCCAACCTTACTGACTGTGTTATTCCCCAAGATCATCTTGACAATGACTAGCAGCATGAGAAGACAAAATATTAATTTCCTTTCCAGCCACTCTGGTCTACCATGGGGAGAGCGGTGGCAGCTTGTGTTGTTGCACAGTGTTGGGTCACTCAAGTCCTTCAGGCCACTGGACCTGGCAGAACCATCCCACACCACTCTCATGTGGCAGCATGGGCCCTCTTTCCTGATGAACAAGAGCCTCTCTGCCTCCCTTCTTCAGCCTCCCCTGCAGGCTACATTGCACACAGACATCAAGGCATTCCTCTCTTAGCTGCCACTCCCTTCCACCGTGTCTCTCCTCTCTGTCCCCAGAGGGAAGAGGTTTCATTTCTCCACAGCATCTGCTCAAAGTCCCAGTCTGTGCCCAGGGCTGTGCTCTCCTCTCACATCACCTCCATGGTGCACCTGCTTTCTTCATCCTAGGAGACCCTGTGCTACTTTGCCTTGATGTCCATCCCTCCACTAGGACCAGCTGCTTCCCACCTGCTTCATAATCTTACATCAAATGCTACAAATCTGCAAGGTATCCCTCCACCCCTTGAGTCTTGCACTCCTCTAAGGTATCCCTGGCTTCAGATTCTACTTAAATGCCCATGACTCAAGATACTCATAAAGAGAAACAGATATCCTGGGATTGCTATGGAGACCAAATGCATCAAGGAAGTATCTGCTCAGAGCCTGGCCATAACTAGAGGCTGTGTTGCTAATATTAAGAGTCTCGTGAGGACCCACTCACTCATGCAGGGGAGACTTCGTGTTCTGAGAATTCTATTTCTTGGAACAAATGCACTCAGTCCATGGGTGGACAGTGACAGGTTGTCTGATTGCCTGTGTCTCTCTAACTAACTGCACACTCTGTTGCTGCCAGAACAAATTAGCACAAACTACATGGTCTGAGACACCAGGAATTGATTCTCTACCATTATGGAAACAAGGAGTGTGTTCGTTAATTTTCTATTGCTGTGATAAAACACAATGACCAAGGCAACTTATGGAAGTAAGAGTTTATTTGGGGCTTAGAGTTCCAGAGGGTTAGAATCAGTGATGGCAGAGCAGAGGTAGGAGGTGGCAGGTGACAGGAACAGCAGCTGCAACCACGAGGAGGAAATGAAACTAGCTAAAATGGGATGACTCAATGGCAATCTCAAAGCCATACCTCCTCTAGCAAGGCCAAATCTTCTAGTGTCCCTGAATGGGGTCAAGATACTCAACTGTCTAACATTTCTGGGAGAACGTACCACAGAGGGGTAACCAGGGCCAATCTCCATCCCCTGCCTTAGAGGACTACCCCTCCATCCAATGTCTTCTGTCCCTCGTGGCTCTAGAATTCATTGGCTTATGGCTCCAGCCTCAGTCTCTCACATTACCTTATCTCTGCACACCCTGTTGTCTTCTCTTCAAAAGATTTATCATCAGATCCTGAGGTTAACACTGTCCTTAGTTTAAATACATTTGCACAGATCCTGTTTCCAAACAAGGTCAAGGTCATCTTTACAGACCCGGGGAGCGAGCGGGTTTTGAAGGTCTCTTCTAGGGCAGATTCCACCATGTCCATCATAAAGAATGAGGACGTGTTTTCCATCTGACTGCGTGCCCACTGCTGCCTGCTCCAGCCACACCACCCTCAGCTGAGTGCAGCTGGAAGCTGTGCCAGGAGGGAGTGTTGTTACCAGTGAGGGCAGCTTCATTTGCATATGGAAGCCATGCCTGGTGGGCACTTGTTGAACACAGACCCAGAGGGGGTTCTGGGACCAAGGCAGGTATGACCCCTGCCCTAACAGCACACACCTGCATGTCATAGGCACACAGCGCACTCACTCAAAGTAAAGGCCCACAGGGCTCATGAAGCCAGGCAGGAGTTTTCTGGGAGTTGCTGGGGAGAAACAGAAGAGATTATGGCCCAGGCTAGTGGAGACCCAGAAAAAAAAGGGGGGGGGAATCATGTCTAATGCTAAGGCATCAGAGACACATGGAGGTGGAGGGGATGCTTTTTAGTGTGGAAATGGGAGGTTCATTCAGGGAAGGGGGCAGTTTGTGGCAATTTGCGGTTGCTAACAGTAGGGCAGTTGGGTGGTACATGGATATGGGCTGACACCTGTTTACAGAGACAGGTGGAACTGGGGGGGGGACCTCAGATGTGGTGCCTCCTCTCACAAGACTCCAGTAGAACCATAGAACTGCCTACAGCTAGCACACATGATCACATCTATGCTTTGTAAGGAAGATGCATAAGGCTGTGACAGCAGTTTCTTTGGCTAAGCTGCCTGAGACCACACAGTGAGTCAGGATAAGACCTTGCCTTCCCAAACACGCACTCAAGGGTGGTCTGAGCTAGGGTGTGAAGGGCAGATGATATGAATAAATTTTTGGTATGAAAATATTATAAATATCCCATGACACATGTCAGCAAGCAATGCTGGTTGTTCATCTGAAATTCAAATCTAACTGGACAGGCTGAGTTATATTTGCCAATCTTAATCCAAGCCCACCTCTACACACATCATGCACAATACAGAACACACACCCATGCATGCACATGAACGCACAGATACATACCATGAACACAGTACATACAAACATACAATGCGAATACAATGTACCTAACATATGGAATATGTGTGTATTCCACATACAACATGTATATGTATGAAATGCACATGAAATGCTCAAAACATGAACAGAGTACATAACACATGCATCACACCTCAAACATGAATACAACACCTATATCACCCATATAGCGTGTAACATAATCACACATAGTGCTCGTGCACATATGACACAGAAAACCCACAGAATATCTAAAATACATGGATCCACAACACACATGACCGTATACACTGGGAATGTCATGGCAGCACAATCACACAACCACACACAACACACACACAACATACAGTGCATGTATTAACAGATACTGTGGTGCTTCCTCAGCTTCAGCTCTTTCTCACCATCATGGACTTAATGTACACTGCTCCACTCTGCCCCACGCTCTCCAGCCCCTGAAATAGATGCTGATTCAGGGTCCAACCTGAAACATTCAGATAACAGGTTTCCTCTAGGGTGCCATCCTTTTAACCTAGTAAGGGACTTCCCTGAGCTCAGCCCCTCCTGACACCTCAGGAATACAAGTCATGGGGTCCCCACCTTCATCCAGTTTCTCCCACTTTGCCTGCTTCTTACTGTCTGCCAAGCCGTATCATCAGAGGCACTGATCTATTCAACAGATGTGAATATGGGCTCCATCTAGAAGCTGGGAATACAAACGGGATATAGGCAAAATGACTCACTTACAGAGCTTCAAGCGCTAGGCTCTTCACCCACTCACCTCCAATGCCTGGTGTGGGGTGAAAATGTCATGTGTATAACGTTTATCCTGTGTCAGAAGCTGTGTGTGTGGGGCGAGTGGAGACTCTTCTACATTTCACTGTGTCCTGACAACTTGATAATGCTTTCCTCTCTTCTTCCTCCTCCTTCTTCTTTTCCTCTTCTTCCTTCTCCTCTTCCTCCTCCCTCTTTTCCTCTTCTTCCTCATTTCCTCCTCTTCTTCATCTTTTTTGAGACAGGGTCTCATATGTTAGTAGCCCTGGCTGGTCTAGAACTTGCCATGTAGAACAGGCTGGCACTGAATTTTCTGTGGTCTTTCTGTCTCTGCCTTCTGAATTCTGAGGTTATAGGTGTATAACCTATAACCTTATTAGCCTTATTCTTAACTTTCAGGTGAACAAGATAAATGTAGGTGGGTAACTTGTACAGGGCATGTGGGTCTTAGCTTCTTATCTGTTGCTGTGATAACAGGGAAGGCATGGTGGCAGGAGTAGGAGACTGGCTAATCACATTGCATCCACACAAAGGGAGCAGGAACTGAATAAGTGAGGCCAAGCTATAAAGCCTCAAGGCCCACCTCCAGTGACCCATTTCGCTGGAGGCTCCACCTCCTAAAGGTTCTAAAACCTTCTCAAACAGTGCCACCGGTACAGACCAGGTGTTCAACTATGTGAACCTGTGAGGGACATTCCTCATTCAAACCACAGTATTGCCTCATCATGGGACCAGCAAAGAACAGAGCTCAGAGCATAGAAATCCTTCAGGCTGGGAGAAGACTGAAAGCCACAGTAGAGCACTGAAGGGTAGGACGAGGAGCTGCCAGCCAGGAACTGACTAATCTGAGTGCCATCTCATGGAATCACTGGCTTAGTGGGGATGTCAGGGTGGATAAAAACACAAATGTAAAACTGGACAGGTGCCATCAAAGCTGCTCTAGACATGCCTGGTGCACTTCCTCTTACATAGAGGAGGAAAACAAGAAAAAGACAACAGCAGTTTCTACAGAGCCTGAGGCAAAGGGCTTGAGTGCAGGGCAAAGGGGCAGGGATGTTTCAGAGCAGGGAGCTACATGGCAGCCTCACAAACAGAAACCAAGTATAATGTGTTTACCTTTTCAACATCAGAGAAGCAACCTGGACCAAGAGGGACATAACATGATGGGCGTAAGGCAAGCAAGAGACCATCTCCAGCCAACTTTGTTCTCACCATTGACACAGAAATACTCACTCTAGTTCTGGGAACATGCGCAAGCTTGAGCCCAGACTGAGAATCTAGACTCCACTGCTGTGCTGCCCCAGCAGACTCCAGTACCCCTGTACATTCCATGCCCAGTTGTTGCTGCATGGAGATGCCATGAGATCAGACTCAGCCTCCCATAGCATAGGAAGTAACAGAGCAGCCCATCTTGAGACCTCAGCTTTCAGAAGACCCAGAAAACAATCATATGTCTCTGTCCACCTACCCATGGCCCTAACAGCACCTGTGGAGCATGTTAGCACTTCTGGACTCTTTCAGTTTTCAGGATCGTGGAGAAACAGTTGAACGACCTGCCCATGGCCTCAGAAACCCACAGGTTCCCCCATCTCTTCCAACTGCAGGAAGAAGCCAGCTGCCCCAATCCAAACACCCCCAATCCCAGAAATAGCTGACAGGCAGTATTGAATAATTTGGTTCACAGAAGACTAAGGTTCAGAGGAGTGACCCCATCTACCCACCCGTAATACTGGGATCAGCTGAGCATCGCTTTCTAAATGACTCTAAGAAGTGCCGCTTAAGCTCTTGTGGTCCTGGAAGTAGTTAAGCTGCCTGTTCTAGACTCTCAGCTCATAAGGACCTGGGAAGCAGCTAGTTGGTCCATTCACCCACCTTTGAGACAAGAGTTTATGAATACACTGAGCCACACAGTTCCTGTAAGGTCATTTGTGCAGCCTCTCAATGCTGATGGCTATCAGAGTGGATCGATCATTCTGGCTCATCCACTGGTGAGCGCTCAGATGCTGAGGGGGACCACACAATACCAAGCATCCTGTGCCACAACCATCTATGCTCACCAGCCTGCTTTCTCCTCTTATGAACTTTAGGAAGTGATCAAAGTCCAACCTCTGCAGCCAGGGAACCACATTTAGAACTGCCAAGAACCTTCCACAACTGGGTGTTCAGGTCTTCTAGTCTGTGCAGCCTGGTCCATGGTCACATGACAGATACGAGCAACCTTTACTGCAGTCAAAGGATGTACAGATGCCATATCCAAGCACTAACCAGGAACTGGGGCCAAAACAGCCTGTACAGCCAGAACCTGCAACCCACCACGAGTGGGAAACCCTTTTCTATATCGGATACCCTACAACACTGGCAGAGCCAGCTGACCCATTAGATGCCACAAGGACATGGGAAGTGAAAAAGCAGAACAGCTCCAAATGAACACAAAATTTCTGGAGACAGGCCCTTAAGCAAATGCAAACTGATACATTGCCTGGTGAGAAATCCCAAAGAAGGATTTTTTTTTAAAGAAAATTTAGTGAGATGCACAAGAGAGCAGACAGGTAACTTCATGGGATCAGGAAGCCGTTCACAAGCAGACAAAGTCCACGGAGAGCTCACACGAAGAACCAACTAGAACCCTGAAGAATGCACTAACTGAAGAAAAGCAAGCAAAAGCCACCAAGAGCTTTGATGGTGGAATTAACCAGGTTGGGGGGCGGGGCATCTCAGATGAGAGAAATATTTGACTGAGATTAAAAAAAAAATGAAAAAGAGCGTGGTGAGCTCATTTGCTTTCTGTTGCCGTGATTAAACACCATGATCAAAAGCAACTTGGAGAAGAAAGGGTTTATTTCACCTTACAGATTATTATAAAGGGAAGTCAAGGCAGGGACTCAAGGCAGGAACCTGGAGGCAGAAACTGAAGCCAAGACTGTGGAAGGACACTGCTTACTGGTTTGTATGTCATGGTTTTCACCCCACAGCTAGCTCAGCCTTCATTTTTATACAACCCAGGATGACAGGCCCATGGGTGGCACTGCCCACTGTGGGCTAGGCCCTCTCACATCAATCAGCAATCAAGAAAACGCCCTCGTTGACTGACCCATCAGCCAATCTTGCGCAGGCATTTTCAGTTGAGATTTCGTCTTTCCATATGTCTCTGGCTTATATTTAAAAAAAAGAAAAGAAAAGAAAAGAAAAAAACCTACCAAAACACCCAGAGAAAAGCTATAGGACATCATTAAGAAGCAATCCTCAAGAGTAACACAGAGAGAGAAAAGATAGGAAAGCTACAGGAAACACTCGCAAGTGAAACGCTTTTCCAAAGTTTCCAAATCTTGAAAAAGACATAGTCAAACATCAAGGGGTCTAGTAGACTCAGTCAACAAGGATCTTGTCTGCAATGTATCAGACTCCAGCTGCCATGCAGACAAGACAAGGCTACAACTGTAATAACAGCCAGAGAGAAATGTTGGCTCACACAGAACCCATGGTAGACTCATGGTCAACTGCTCAAAAGGAAGCTCAGCTCACAGGTCAGCAAAGAACCGGATGAAATACTGAAAGTTCTAAATGATTGGGACTGTGTGCCTGGGGACTGGAAAGATCACGGACTCCAGGCTGAACAACCTGATCACTATCTACAGAGAATGGTTACCCTTTAAACCTGGGGCGAGAAGAAAGGGGCTACATCAAGGTAAGCTTTACAATCCATCACCAAATGAAGGTGCTGTGAAGAAAAGAGTCACGCTTCAAACGGGAGTGATCAATTTCATAGCTTAATATTTGTTCAAATTCTATATCTTCTCATCCCAATCGCCATGCTCCAAAAAAGTTTTCTGTACCTATGAAGCTCTGCTTTCGGCACATGTGTTGCTTTCTGATGACAGTAGGCTGTCAGCCAAGTATCTTGGATCTACCCTCACCTTTGCTGGCCATATAGAATGTTCCTTGGGAAGTTATCCACACCACCCATAAAAGCAATTTATGCAGCAGATATTTTCTGAGTTCCATATTCCCATGGCTTTCACCCTATATCCTGCAAGAACTGGAGTCTAGGCTAATGTCTTTAACACTGTGGCTATTTTAATTAGCTTCACACACATGGGTCATTGCTGACCAGCAGCCTAGAGAGTCCAAGCTAAAAATCTAGGTTAAAATCATTATGTGTGATGAATTTCTCTGGATAAACTCCACCGATTTTGACTTAATTATTAGCAGAGAGTATCCGAGTGAGGTTTGTAGTTTCTTAAGTACTTAGATCAAGTCAGAGTTATCTCCCATATTTGTACCCAAAAAGGTAGATACCTGGACAAGGACACACTACTTCTAAGGTCATAAGAGCTGACGCATACCAACCTCTGAAGTAGGAAGACAGGGTATAGGTACATTGCCTGGCCAAGTAGGACTAAAGCCATAGAGCTGCCACCTAAAGACTGTGGGTGTGCAAAGCTTGGAGGGAAGCCCCCAAAGCAACTGCTGACTGAGGATTCCTGGAGAAAAAAATTTTCCTGAGACCTTGCTTTTCTCAATTTTCCTGTTGTAACCAAATGCATGACAAGAAACAGCTTAAGTGTGGAAGAAGTTATTTGGACTCATGGTTTCAGGGGATAAAATTCATCATGGTAGGGAAGGCACGAGGTAGGAGTGGCTTATATCTCTATCCACAGCAGTGCAAGGCTGTTTGCACACAGTTTGACCTACCTGATGTGAAAGAAAGAGAGAGAGAGAGAAATAAGGAGGGAGGGGCTGTAAATCTTAAGCCTGTTCTCTAGTTGTTGGGAGGCTTATGTTTATGGAAACGGGTCTTGTGGCCTGTGGGTGATTCCTGTGGTAGCCTGGCATTTCCTAAAGTTGCCACAGCTCGCCAAAATGGCACCACCAAGCTGTGGACTGTGTCACCAAATATGTGACCCTTTGTGGGGCATAACCTGCTCAGACTGTGACAAGCCTTGAACAGGAAATAGAACATAGTTACATAAAAGGATGTGGTCATGCCCTGTGCTCAAGACAGAAACACTATTTGCTGATTGTTGCAGAGCATAGAGCAAGTCCTGACCTTAATGGACTCATTAGGTCCCATGAACTATGGGAACCATGGGCAATAAGTCTGGGACAGATCTGGAGTCTGGTTTTGGAAGACTGGGGATGCTGGGAGGTGTGTTGAGACTGTTCAGACAGACAGACAGACAGAGAGGATTACATGTTGCCAGTGGTAAATATTCACATAGGAAATGGTGGAATAGTGCCAGAACCCAAGCAGCACTTGGTATTAGCAGATGAAGCTGCTGGCTGACATTCCTGGTGATCCTGCTGTCCAGACACTTAATATAATTAAGATCCATTGCCATGGAAACAGTAAAATGTTAGGCTCCTATGTAGCTGAGTGTATTCTGCAAAACTGATGTCAGAAACAGCTCTCTCGTGTCCGCACTAGAAAAAGAGAGCTTGTCGTAGCTAGCGATCGCTCGCTCTGAAGTGGCCCCCAGTTCCTCATTTCTACCTGCTGCTTTCTTCAAAGCAGAGGAGATCAAGATACACAGCACCACCATGGCTGTTGCACGGATGCCCACACTTCCCACACTTGCTTGCATCATCTTCTGCTGGCCCCTAGAGAACAGCTGTCTCCCAGGTGGCCATTTTTCCTTCCGAGCCTGACACCACAAGTACAATAAGGTTGTACGAATTTAACAATGCACAGCCTGATGCTGCCATGAGCTGCTCATCCATACAGCTGCAGAGCCTCGGGCATCTTCTAAGTCTAAGGCCTTTCCCCAAATCATGATTTTGGGGAGCAGCACTAAAGTACTTCCTGTGCAAGCATGGTGACCTCAGTCTGAGATATAAAACCATTGTAATCCTGGCACAGGAGAGGTGGAGACAAGGAGGATTGCTGAAGCTCAGGAAGTACACACATGCACAAATACACACATAGAGGACAGATGGTGAGACTGTGTAGAAGAAGAATGCAGATGCAAGTGAACAAATGAATGAACCCATGAAGGAATTCACCCTCATGCCAGCACAGCCTACTGAATGGGAAATACCAGCACAGGGCAGCACTTGAGGTTGCTGAGCTACTGTTCACGGAAGCAAGATTTTCAGTAAGTAAGAGCTGACTTGGAGAAAAATATCACAGCCAAGCCTTCAGGGACTTTGTTTTTAAAAGTCAGACAGAGAGCACGCTTAATGTAATACTATGCTAAAGCCACACCTATGTTTGTGGACATGCAGGGTAAGGGAGAAACTGGCCCTGGGGCTCAGAAAAATGACCTTAGCTCTTCCGCCTAAGTCAGAAATTCCATAACCTTCATACTGGCAACCCCACAGTCGCTCCAATTACCTGGAAGCCTTTTCCTGACCTGCTTCCCAAGCAGTGCTGTCATGAACCTGCATCCCATTCTTTGGGGCCTCCTCCCTCTAAGTCCTCCTCCTTTTCTCCCCCTCAGCCTCTTTCCAGTCCTTCTCACTTTTGTCTTATTCTCCTCTTTAGGCCACTTCCTCCAGGAAAGCTTTCCACAATTAAAACAGACCGACCTTCATGTCTGCACAGGGAGGGGCAGCCATGATGGCTTCCCATGAGCTGCCCTTTTACACATTACAGCAACCTCCATTCATCACTTTCCACTGCACTCTGGAGAAGAAACAATGAGATGCAGAGATTTGGGCCATGATGAGCAAGTAGGAGACGTTAGTGAGACACAGCAACTGTGACGGAGACAGTGGGACTGCAGGTGCTTTGTTGTAGCATGCTTGTGCTAAGGAGGCTCAGCAGACCCTGATCAAAGAAGTTATCAGTGTCAGTATTTGGAGTTGGAGGAGATTGCTCTCCAAACCGGAAATACCTTCCAAAGGTCCTATCAGGCACCATCAGGTGGATGTGTGTGTATGTAGGGGCTGACTCCAGGTTTGCAAAACTGGGTGTGAGTGTCATTGCTCTACTTAAGCAGATAGTCCTTATATGTTTTCCTGGTGAGTTAGTCCATTGACAGGCGATAGCTTGCATTATCCATGCAGCAGCCAGCGGGCAGGAATCTGTTTCTCTGGTTACTGCCTGGAATTGAATTCCGAGTGGAACAACTTAGACCACAGCAGTGATTTGTTTCTGTCTAAACCTAGCTACTATTTCAAGGTGCTAGGACTGAGGACTGGCAAGATGGCTCAGCAGTAAAGAGCACTTACTACTCTCAGAGAAGAACCAGGTTCGGTTCCATGGTTAACAACCATCTGTTAACTCTGGCTTTAAGGGATCTGGGGCCTTCTTCTGGTCTCTGTGGGTACTGCATACACATGGTATGCATTCATACATAGAGGAAAACACTTGTACACATGATAGATAGATAGATAGATAGATAGATAGATAGATAGATAGATAGATTAGATAGATAAAACTATAAACAAAAGATGGTAGAGCCAGTATTCCAAGGTTCAGTGAGGGGTTCAGGCATAGAAAAGAAAAGAGGAGTTTGCTGGATCATAGAATGCAGCTTTGAGGATAACTACTTCCTCTTTGGTACAATATTAGCCCATGTAATGCTAATATTACCTCTAGGGCATGATTATTCTAGGCCTCCTTGTAGATTTTGAATGTATTCTTCAGCACTTTGATATTTAAAACATGTTTTTCTGAGGCATTGATTTCCTTACGTTATAGGCTACATAAAATTTATTGGAGCCCCTGTCTTGTCAAAACTCCTTAGGAGGAGAGCTGCTGGGAGGCACTGAGACGGGACAACCTGGAAGAAGGGAGGTTGGCAAAGAGGCTCATAGATAATAAAAACTGACACTCACAACAGCCTGTGTGGGTTGAGATCCCCCCAAGGCAAGTCACCATGATTGTCTCTTAATTAACCTTGAAATCGGAATATTCTCAAGCATTGAGACCTTTTGGGGTGAACTGTGATGAAGCAGGGGCCCTGTATTATCTTAATAACATCTTAAACCCAATAATGCATTTAACAACTGTCTAATGAAAGTTTCTGTAAGTACCACAACGCACTACTGGTAACAACAAAACCAAACAAGCCATAATTTCAGAGGCATCTCACTTAAAACAGCCCACCTTTTTCTGTCCATATTGGAACCGAGTCTTATGTGTATTTTGGGAGGCATCTCTGAGCTGAGCTCTGTTTTATCCCTACACTGTAGAGAGCCAATTTCGATCATCACTTTGCACACCTAGGGCCTTCCTAGGTAGGCATTAGGACACCCTGAACTTAGGTCACTAAGATGAGAGGCCCCACCTCTAAGACTAAGCCATTTTGGTGGTGAACATGTTGAAAGAAGGTCCAGCTGGCCTCCTGTCTTCCCTTTACAACTCTGGCTCCTACCTGGTAAATGCACTGGTCACCATGGACCTACAGCAGGTGATTCCAGTTCAGCAGGGAAGCCACACTTTAAAGTCACATCCTTGTTCATGGGATTAAGGGGCACCAGGTCTTTATTTTTCCTGTGGTTTCAGCAGCCTCTATCTCACCCTCTGCAACTGACTGGAGAATTGACAAATAGGGCATGAGTGTCACTGGGAGAGTAGGAGTAAGGCTGGAAGAGAAGCTCCCATCTCAGCTCTGGGCTCTGGGCTCTTGGCCATAATTCATGGGTCTGGTTGTCTGTGAGGGAGAATGAGCACAGTTCAGGAAAGGCAGAGGGCCCGGGGCTGCCGTGGCTTCCAAGAGACCCCTGCTCTCCCTGCAGGTAGGATGTTCTCATACATGACTTTGTTCCGGGTACCCAGGGTGGAGTCCTTGGTCTCTACACAGTTGGACTAATCAGTACCCCTCCCTGAGTGTAGAGAACATGTGCATTAACTCACATCTACCCTTCCCAAATACAGAGAACATATAATACATGAACTTCTGTCCTGAGCTTCCTGTCCTTGACCAAGACCGTGCCTCTCCCACATACATCTTCCCTGTCAGTTTCCCGAAATGTGGCAGGAAAAGCGTAGAAATCTTGAGAACCATGCACCAAGTTAGCACCTCATCTGTGCTATATATGGGAAAGGATGAATGTGCCGTTGTTGTTAAGGCCTGCACAAACACAACCTTAGAGACACTAACTCCCCAGGGAGCTAGGCACCCAGTATCCTAGGCACCTTGGGGATGCACACAGGCAAACAGAATACTCTTCCATCTCTTCATCTGAACCCAGAGGCCCTGCCTGAGGCCCCTCCCACTCTTAGTGAGGCTCCTGAGCCTGAGCCAGCCCAGCCTCCCCCTGCTCTGTCTTCTCACAGGACCGTCAGTCTGTTCTTGCACTAATTATGGCCTGTCATCCAGAACAAATACCTCATATGACAAGTGAGATAATTAATACGCTCAGAGAAAACTTTCTTTTTTTTCTTAATTAAAACACACAATTCCTTTAAAGAGCAAGAAAATGTATCTATTGTGCCCAGCTGGTGTGGGTACACTCAAGAATGTATAGAGCCGTTGTGATTTGGTTACACTGTGTTTTCCTCCGTTTCCTTTTTAAGAAACAAAAACAGTGAGCGGGTAGACCATTTTTTGAAATAAATATCCGGGAAGAACCAAACAGATAATCACGGCAGCTGTTTGGTTTGTGTCTGATGCATATGAGCCATTGTGCAAACATCTGTAACATCCAGTTACTGCACTCTGAATTATGATCTTATTTAAAGAGATGGGGAGATGACTCAGAGAGTAAAGTTTTTGCCTCACAAGCACAAGGACCTGAGTTCAGTACCCAGAACCCATGGGAAAAGCTAAATATGGTGGAATATGCTTATAATTCCAGCCCTGGGGAAATGAAGATACGATGTCCCTTGAGGCTCCATGGCCAGCCCATCTAGCTGAACTGTGAGCCCCAGGCATTGAGACTTTGTCTTAGAAAACAATATAGATGGCTTCTGAGGTGGGACACCTAAGGGTATCCTTTTGCCTCCCCAAATATGTTTATACACATGCACATGATTCCTACGTGTTTATATGCACACTCCAGCATGAACACACATACACAGAAAAGCACAAAGGAACAGGCAGAATTAAGAGATATGCATGATTCAGAGCTTGGGCATGGCAGGGACTCATCTTCTGAACTTTGCTTTCCCTAGGGTTGGAATTGGAGCATCTCGACACATTTGGCCCGAGTCTGTACTAGAGATATGGCTACCAGATTTCAGTATAAGAACAAGAAACAGACAGTTGTGTCCAGATGTGAGAAAGCGCAGGACATACTCAACTTGGTGAAAACCAAAAGAGTGCTAAGGAGAGCAGACTCTTGGTCCTGATTGTTCCAAACAGCACAGTGACTCAAGCAAGTTATCAGACTACCAGGGATAGCACAGAGGTGCACAGGGAAATAGAAGACATGCCAATGAGAGCAAAGAAATGAGAGTCGATTTCTGTGGCACCCCAAAAACTATGCTTCCAACCCTTCAGAAATTCAGGTTGAGAAGTGGGGAGTCACCTTACTGAAGGTCACTTTGATAAGACAGGGATAAAGTCCTCAGCTCCAGGCATCTATCACTTTATCCCCTCCATTTGGAGAGCAGAAATTGGGCATTTGTTCACCCTGATTTATGCTCTTTTTTTTTTCTCCTTGAAAAATGTTCGATTCCCTGGCTTTAGCCATCAGGGGGAAAAGAAAGAGCATGCAATTTCTTGTAAAAGGCTCTTCTAAGCTTACAACTCTCTCTCTCTTTCTGAAAAGATGGTGAGGACAGGGCAGGTGCAGGTCTCTGTCTGCAGTGGCTCTGAGCTAGTCGTACCCATAACCCCACGGGGAATACACGGGGCACAGATAGCTAGGCTTAAATGCCAGACGGTGTCTGAAAAGAGGGAAAGTGCCCTGTCCGTGTCTGAAATGCTGAGCTGGGTGTAATGCCCATAAAAGAGGTTCAGTATTCATCACTGAGATCAAATACCTACCTGGAGAAACAGATGCAGGGTGCCGGTTCTGTACCCCAAAAAGGGGTAGCTGAGCCTGGCTTTAAGGTAAAAGGAAGGAGAGGTAGCTTCTGTGTACTGCCTAAGCTGATGGGAGAAGGAAGGGGATTCATGTCCATGCCCACTGCTTGGAAAAGCTGGAGGGAAACAAATGACTTGTGCATCATCTCATTCTTGAGTGACAGCTCCAGCTCCACCTACCCCAGGAGGATGGAATCGCGCGAATATGGCACTCTATGAGGAGGTCAAAGGAAGCCTCTCTTGGCAGAATGAGGTATTCTTTCAATCAGGCACCTAACAACAGGGCATAGCATCACATTTCTTTCTGCAAGCAGCTCCAACCATCCAGGAAACAGGAAGAGGCAAAGTTGGGGGAAAGGGAGGCTTCAGATCAAACCAGGTCATATGTCAGGGTTATAAACCTTCCTCTTAGAGAACTGGTATTTCCTGTTTTGTTTTACTAACTATCCAACTTCTTAAAATGATAAAGGACTAATCAACATTTCCATTTCTTCTTCTGTGAGGTTTGGCAGATCATATCTTCAAAGGGACTGAGTAATCTGTGGTCATAGTGCTGTTCATGGTCTCTTTTCATTATCTATTCACTGTGTTAGACCTGTAATGATGTCCTTGCTTTCATTTACGACACAAGTAATTTGTGTTTTCTGTTTTTAGTGAGTCTGGCTAGAAACTTAAGTAAACCACTGGTCTTTCCAAAGAAACAGATCCTTATTTTGTTGATTTTTTTCTCTACTGATTTTCTTTTATTTTTCAATTATACCACCTTCCACTCTGATCATTATTTTCTTTTCTCTACCAATTACATCCTCTTTTTTTTTCTATATTTTTATGTTAAAAGCTTAGGTGACTCATTTCAGCTCTCCAGTGTGTACATTCTACAGTATAAATTTTCATCTTAGTGCTATTTTTGCTGTGCCCCACAAATTTTGACAAGTTGTATTTTCATTTTTTAATTTACTTCACAGTATTTTTTAATTCACTTGAGATTTTTGTCTTTGGCTCTTGTGTTATTTCCAGGAGTGTTGTTTAATCTCTAAGCACTTTGGGGTTTTTACAGCTGTCTATTCTAAGAGCATGAAGTATATAATTCTTGCTCTTTTAAGTTTTTGGAGTGCGTCTATGAACCAGAGTACAGTGTCTCTTGGTAAAAGCTCCACATGATTTTGAGAAAAGCTTATTTTTCTGCTGTTGTCAGATAAAGTAGTCTACACATATGGGCAGTCTCTAGTGGATTTATGGTGCTGCTGATGTCAACTATATCCTTTGTCACTTTTGCCTGCTGATTTTACTCACTTATGATAGAAGGGTAGGGTGTTACAGCCATAACAGTGGATTCATTGTCTCTCCTTGCAGAGTTGTTATCTGTGTATTTTAACATCTGCTATTAAGCACACACAGGGTAAGAATTATGTCCTCTTAGAGATTTATCTCTTAAAGGACTTTCAAGAAGGCTGACCAAATATCCATTGGCATAGCTAATGGAGTCAAGGAAATAGCAAGAGTGAAGGCCAGAGCTGGAGAGATGGTTTGGCAGCTAAGAGCATTTGCTACTATTACAGAGGACCCAAGTTCTCTTCAAAATTCCCAGGTCATGTAGCTCACAGTTGCCTGTAACTCAGGCCAGGGGATCCAATACCTCATTCTAGCCTCCAGAGGCACTCAAACACACATGCACATACACAGATGAGCATGTATCTAAGAAATAAACAGTTTTTAAGAAAGAATGATAGAGTGAAAGCCAACCATCACCTTCACCATAGCCATTCTGATGGGTGTAAGGTGAAATCTCAGGGTCGTTTTGATTTGCATTTCCCAGGCTCTACCCTGCAGGGTATCAAAGAAGATGTTGAGACTCATAGTGAAACTTTAGGCAGAGTACAGGGAATCTTATGAAAGAAGTAGAGATAGTAAGACTTGGAGAAAGCAGGAGCTCCATAAGCACAACAACAGATCCTAAAATTTTGGGCACAGGGGTCTTTTCTGAAACTGATACTCCAGCCAAGGACCATTCATGGATATGACCTGGAACCCCTGCACAGAGGTAGCCTATGGCAGTTCAGTATCCAAGTGGCCTCCACAGTTATGGGGACAGGGACTGTGCCACTAAGGTTTCTGTTAGAATGACAATCTGTTACTGCAGTTGAAATCCCACCCCAGATCTACACTGACACTACATAGTCAAGCCTCATTCCCAAACTACTAGTCAAGCCTCATTCCCAAACCCTGTACAATCCAGTTCAACTACCCTCCTCTGGTGGTGCTCATCTCCCTTTCTTTAGCCCACCCCATCTTGTTACAGGCACCTGGCTTCGCCTCCTTTAGCCCACCCAGAACCTGCACATGTCCTTCCCCCCACCAGAGATATCCATCCATTCCACAGGTCTCTGCCTCCCTGCTACTTACCCGGTGACTCCTCCCACTTCCCACTGGACACTCTTGCTTGCTGGATGACCTGAGATTTCACTATAGTCTCCCTAAGAACTGGAATGTCATCTGTGTCATATTGCTGCTGCTGTGACCCAGGACTACAACTGTTTAGCAAGTATGCTTTGGGTGAGGATGTGAAGACAGCTTATAGGGTTGGTGAGGGTGGGTATTGGGTTAGGGTCTCCAGTTCCACTTGCTTGCCCTGTGCCGGTACCCGCTGCTATAGAGTTTGGTTGAAGTTTCTGACTACATCCTACAGCTTCTCTCAGGGTGACCCATTACCTCCGAGTAAAAGTGGGAGGAGGCCCTCTCAGATGTGAGGGACTAAGGCAGCATCCCCAGGAGGCTGGGTATGTAGCTCGGTTGGTAGAGTGCTTATACACCTGTAATCCCAGCACGTGTGAGGCAGAGGCAGGATTTATTTAGCAAGTTCAAGGCCAGCCTAGAATACCAGGAGACTTTGCCTAAAATAAAAAAGAAAATATCCCCCAAAGGCATCAGCCCCTTTGCTACTGAGTGGGGTCCTCTCATCTGAAATGATTGTTATAACAGCCACGCCCACCAGGATGTCATCCTGACCCTGCCTCGCTGTTTCTCTGTCTTTAACACCGGCACAGCTGACTATTTGCAGAAGAAGCCGTCAGCAAACTTTCTGTGGCAGGATACTTTTTGGTTTCTTAGTCCTGTTCAATCCTTAAATAATTCAAAGCGCACAGCCCTTGCAGATCCCCGCAGGCTGGGCACCCTCTCGGGAAGCTGCTGGAATGAGAAGAAAGAGCCGCCTCTCAACCCTGAGTTCAAGAGATGACCAAGGCTTTTAATTTAGTTTGATTGATTTAATATCCTGCATCCTGGGAGCTGAGCTCCATGTGATCCTGGCCGCTCTCCTCTCGCTGCTAAGCTGGAGCAGTGTCTTATGGGCAGGCTCAGAACAATAATAGGACACTTTCTCTTCACAATACACAGTGGCCAGGGACCATTTGCAATGAGTGATGGGTCCCGGTCGCTGCTGGTACATCACCCTGAGCTGTGCTCCTTGCAAAGCAGAATCCTCTTGCTGTGGGAGCCCTCCTCCCTTGGCTTCCCCTGGAGGACTGTGCTGTGTCATTTTACAGATACAATTCTGGACAGAGAGTCACTGCTTTGGAATAGTAGAGCTGTGTGCTCACCTAGACACCAAGCAGATACCTGGGGCTGCTTGGGGCTTTGTAGTTCCACATAATGGTCTTTTTTAAAATGGTTCCTATGCGTCCACCAGTGAGAATAGTTAACAAGAGTTCCCCCCCATTGGGTGTTCCTCCACAAGGAAGTCCTTCCCTCCCCAGCGATTTAATCTACCTTCCTGAGAGCAATTGTGACCAAGCATGGAGACTGCTTTTACTTATTACTCGCTTCTGATGACCTCTCCAGTAACTGCAGATGCAACTCCAGACAGATACTGCTTGTGTTTTGTCATCTTGACACAAGTCAGAGTCATCTGGAAAGGGGAATTTTTAACTGAGGGAATGCTACATCAGAGAGGATGACAGGCAACTCTGAAGGCATTTTCTCAAACAGCAAATGATGTGGGGGGAGGGGTGGCGCCTAGCACACTACAGGTCAGCGGTTTCTCATCCTGTGGGTTGCAACTCCTTTGGCAACCGTCTATCTCCAAAACTATTTACATTATTATTCACAACAGTAGCAAAATTAGAGTTATGCAGTAGTAATGAAAATAATTTTATGGATGAGGGCTCCCACCACATGAGGAACTGTATTAAAGGGTTGTGGCATAGGAAGGTTGTGAGCCACTGCTGGGTAGTGCTACCCCTGGGCAGATGGTCCCAGGTGCTATAAGAAAACGTGCTGAGCAAACCACGAGGAGGAAGCCAGTAAGCAGGGTTCCTCCCCGGCCTCTGCTTCAGTTCCTGCCTTGCTTGAGTTCCTGCCCTGGCTTCACTCAATAATGAATTGTAAGGTGTAGACTGAAATGAACTCTTTCCTCTCCAGGTCGCTTTTGGTCATGGTGTTTACTGCAGCAACAGAATGCAAACCAAGACAGCAGCTCAGAAGGGGACCCCAGAGCACCCTAGAGAGCAGAACATGTTCACTTTCTCTCTCTGTGTCTCCCTCTCTTCCCTCTCCCCCCTTCTTTTCCCTCTTTCCCTCTCCTGTTAATTTCCCTATGAAGGTCAGGCTCTGCATCTGCAGGACCTAAGGGTCTTGAGACCTGGCCAACAACAGCACCTGTGGCTGAGACTCTAATCACTACCAGGACACCCTGGACATCTGATATGCCAGACAGCTATCATGGTCCAGCAGGCAGCTGGTAGCTCAGTGTGTGGAAGGTCCTTATCCCTGGGAGAAAGGTGAGCAGCAAAGCATCATTGCCAAAACACCAAGCACACAAAGTTTTCTCTGGCTCAGGGCTGACTTTGCTGCCCATGACATCTGTGATCCTACAAGTCCCACAGCTCTAGAATTCTGATGTCCTGGTCCCTTGTATGAGATGAATGGGTCTAGTAACTGGAAAATTCACTTTGAATTTGGGAATGGTGTGACATAAAATTTACAATAAGCACACTACATAGATTGAGGGCTCAGCATGTCAATCCCAGGGCACAGTGGGTGGGAGAAGACATGACCACACAGAGACTGAGAGACACACAGACCTGAGTGAAAGCTGCTTGCAAAGCTGACAGACATCAGTGTCCCAACCCAGCAGGAGCTTGGGAGCTCAGAATTAAGGTTAGGGATAGATGCCAGGGGTTGGAAGCCAGGGACGAGAGTTTAGGAGTGGAAAGGCAAGGTGGAAGGCCAGGGTTGGAAAGTACTCTGGCCAAGGTGCGATCCTCAATTCTACCCTAAAGAGTGACAGGGAATTGTTGGGTGTCAAGGGAGAGGGAGCCAGGCAGGCACAGCACCAGTGCAGGTGCTGGTGGGAGATATATCAAAGGAACATGGGCCTAAACCAGAAAAGTGTCCCCCCTCCCCATGAGGCTGACCCTCTGTGTCAGCTGCCTGTTTCCTTTTATATCTATGGATAGACTACTTACCTAGGGGTGGGTACTGGGAGGAGATTTTCTGGCCCCTGTGGGCTCTGAGCTGGCTCATGTTTCTGCAGGCTGAGGGGCTGGTTGAGACACAGTGTTGGTTTCCTAAGCAACAGCATCCAGGAGAGAGACAGGGAGCCACTTCTGGACAGCATGCCCCAGACCCATAGGCATGCAGTCCTTCCGGAAGGCAGTGTGGGTATTTGTGAAGCACACTTTGCTGCTCTCCTCTAAGACCTGCTATATGTAACCGTGTGTGTGTGTTTGTGTGTGTGTTTGTGTGTGTGTGTGTGTGTGTGTGTGTGTGTGTGTGTGCGCGCGCACGCGCGTGGGCACATGCTCTCTGTATGTGCACACTCTCTGTGCAGCTATCTACTCTAGCTATCCACACTCATACACAGAGGCTCAGAAAGACTCAGTCCCTTTCAACCTCCTTTCTATAATACAGGACCTGTCATTTAACATGAAGCTCATCATTTTATTTTATTTTATTTTTTTTTTTTGATAGGCTGGCTAGCCAACAAACTCCAGCAATCCTTTTGTCTTCATCCCCATAGTGCTGGGTTAAGGAAGCACATGGAGCCAAGTCCACGCAGGATGGAGAGATAGCTCAGTAGTGAAGAGTGTGTGTTGCTCTTGCACAGGACCTGAGTTCAGTACCCAGCGCCCATGTCTGGTGGTTCACGGCCTTCTGCAGCTCCCATTCCAGGAGAGCTCTTCTGGACTCCTCAGGCACCCTTTTTCACTTGTGCGCAAGCCCACACACAGTGATACATGTGCACATAATGTTAAAAAGGGATGTCCATAATATCATCCTTGGTAATCCCTCTACCCTTGGTTCATTGAGGCAGGGTCTCTCGGTCTCAGAATTCAGTGATGAGGCTTCTCTAGCCACCTTCTGAGGGTGGAGTAACAGGTAAGCTGCCATGCCCACCTGGTGTTCATGTGTGTTTTGGGATCTTGTATGTGTGGCAAACACTTTGACCACAGCATCATCCCCTTAAAGTTTTGTGATGAAAATTCCTTCCTCCCTTGAAACCAGGTTAATACTGGTGCTCTCATGGTTGCCCAGGCTGACTATAGCTGTGGCTGTGGCTGTGGTTGTGGCTGTGCCTGTGGCTGTGCCTATGGCTACAGTTTCTGGACAAGGATACCGACTGCTGATGGTGAGTGAACACAGAAATCTGACGACCTCTCCTCACTTTGTCGGGCAGCTTCTTGCCTGTGCCTGTGCATTGTTATAAAAATCTCTCTCACATTCTAAGAGACCAGAATTTCTACTGGACCCTAGAACCAGGGTTAATAAGGCACCTTGAGGTCACTTAAGACTTCAGACTGCTGCCCTACTGTGTGCTCAGCCTGTTGGTTTAGCTTGCCTTTAAGCGACCAATGTTAACAACCAATCTTATTTGCCTTGGATTTCCCATGTAAACAACTTTTACAACCAAAGTTAATGTGTAGCTGTAATCTTAAATTATGTATTCTTCCATGCCTGTGACCCATGAGCAATGCATTTGTGTGTGTGTGTGTGTGCTATAGTAATAAATGCTGGAAACAGCAAACATATAACAAACAGCCACTGCTCAAAGCATTGGTTGATAATTTCTGTTTGTTGTCTGTGTCAGTTGGAATCCATAGCCTAACCCCTTGTAAAACTCTGTTAAAGATTACTGCTTAAGTATCCCTCATTCCTTCCCTATGTGATACCTTCCACACTGCTCAACAAAAGAGAAAGCAAAACTCTTTTTTTTTTTTTTTTTTTTTTTTTTTTTTTTTTATAGACAGACACAGACAATACAGCATTCAGACAGGCAGAGATGCAGGGTCATACAACAGAATACAGACAGGGGACAACAGAAGACAAAGGGCAAAAGCAGTAGAGAATTCAAGTCTGGGGTTGCTCTTGGTAAAGCTACTGCAGGGAGAAATGCTTTGATTTCTTGTCCTTAATCTGACACCAATGCATTATTGGTGACTCTGAGTCATTAATGTGTTCAAATCAATGCAACTACCCAATTTACACAGCCATGTAATATTCCAAGGCTGGCAACTCATTTCCCTCCTGTACCCAGCCCAGCCCTGTGGGAGAGCACTGAGGGCCTTGTTCCAGCTTTGAAAGGAATTGGCCTCAGTTTCCCTAAAGAGATAGTTTTAGACATTTGGGCGGAATGTTTTCCAGAAGGGGCAAGTGAGAAGACTCATTAGCCCCACAAACATGACAGACCTGAGTTTGCATCCTCAGAATTCATGGAAAAAGCCTTGTATGGTGGTAGGCACCTACCCCAGTTCTGGGGTGGTCAGGGACAAGAGACACGTGGAACTGCTCACAAACTGACCTAGCTAATCAGTGTGCTCCAGGTTCAGCAAGAAACCCTGTCTCAAAAAAAATAAAGTGGAAGACATCTGACGTGACCTCTTCTGACCTCCACACAGACTCGCGTGCACACACACACACACACACACACACACACACACACACACACACAAAGTAAAGAACTCTTCTGAATCATTTTTGGAGGACTGGAGTTTCCTCTCTACTCCTGCAGTATGGCTGTTGTTATACATCTGTTTTGTTGGTTGTTTATTTAAAAACTAGGGACTTAACTTTTATTATAGGTTTTAGCATTGTGAATCCTGAGATTTTTTTTTCTCCTCCTTTGACTTCTTAACAGCATTCCACCCCCTCCCCAATGTAAAAACCTTTGCATTCTGAAAAATAAAGCCTGGCTCTGACCTGCCTGTGCAGACACATTCTTACATATGACTGTATTTAATTGGGTGGGGTTTCTATCTAGTGTTCATAGTCTTGCAGCATAAATTAGTGTACTGTGTTAGTTTTATTGCTCTTTTCCAGTGTCACTGTCAAGAACATTTCAGTCTTATAAAGTGTTCAGGCAGCTGATCTGACCTCAGTGGGGAGGAATGCCCTCTCTTTGATGGTCTGGGGGAATTGCCCTCGAGCCCCCACTTTCCAATTCATTGATGGTGGTGCTTGGAATGGAGGAGGGATAGAAGATTGACAAGCAGTTTGTAAGATAGTTAGGAGTACACCCTGCATTTCAGTTTCTCCTGTAGTAAATTTTGGTGTTTTATGCTTTTCTATAAAATTTCCATTTCATCATAAATATCAAATTTATGAGCACAAAATTGGCTCTAAGACAAAGCTCTCTCCCTCTAAACTGCACTATAAGCAAGAAAGGCTTCATCCCCCATAGTTTCAACTTGAGATTACTCTGTTTGCTCAACTCTGTCCCCAGAGCTCTGTGTATTACATTAATGTTGTCGTACAAGCTCTTTTAGCCATATTAATCTTTTCCTATTATTTTGAGCATTTTATTAAATGTATACTTTTAATTTTGTAATTTCCTTCATTGGGATGTTTTGTTTTGGAATGTGCTGATAGCTCTATGTTCTGGCTTGCTGTTAATTGACTCTGCTGAACATTTATGACCTTTCCAGTTTCCTATTTTTACTAAAATAGAACATTGATGCTAAGGTAATATTCTGTGACCTTTGTCCTTTGGTTCTTCCTTGAATGAATATTGACATCTCTGCTTCAAACACACACACACACACACACACACACACACACACACACACAAGGTTTTCCCCCTGGGGTATCTTCTGTCTGTTCACTCTGTTCTAACTTTCTCTACTTAAACATTCTTTTCTCTCTTATAACCCTCTGTAATTTGGTCCCTCCAACCCTGTAAAGGTGTTTTCTTATCTTCCTCTGTTGTTATAGTCTCCACTTTGAAATGATCAATGTTCTAACTGGAGTTTTTTTTTTTTCTAACGAGACTGAGAGGCTAAAGATCTGACTTCTCCTTCAGCCAAGAACCAAGCTCATCAAGATCCCATCAGAGACATTCAGCCATACACATCAAAGAGGCTCTTTCCATAAGAGACAGAAACAGTTTAACCTGAACTTCGGAAATAATGTGCTCGGTGTACCCCTCTCCCACCCCTTTCCATCACCGTGATCCTTTGCGTCCTTTTTAGTTTTAGTGTCGTGTTCCTGTTCACGGTATCTCACTACTGCTAATCTGAGATTAAGAGCAAGGTCTACTTTTTTTTTTCACGCCATTTCAATCCATTTGTGGAGCTTTTGATTTTATTTATAGTTATTTTATTTAGGTACATTTTCGAGCTGTCTTTCACAAAGAACCCATAGATGGTAAATTGATTTTCTGTGATTTCTCATGCACGAAAATCACTTTATTTCCTTCTATTTGATTTTTTTTTCCCTGGGCTTAAAAATGATAGAATCAGAATGCTTTCAGAAGCTCCAGGGTGTTTTCTTTGGGATGTGGGTTGATGTTATGAACTTGCCTCTAATGGGAGCTGGCTCTTTCTAGAAACCTCTCCTCTCGTGCAGTTAGTGAGAAGGTTTTCATATGGTTTCCTGACAATTGGAGTTCTGAGGCTGATCCAGAACATCCAAGTACTTTCATCTTGTTGTTTTCTAACCTGCTGTGCCCTGCCCCACAGTCTTGTCAACCTAAGCCTCATGAGCTCACGGTCAGAAATGTAGGCGGACATGTCGGTGTCTTTCCACAATGTCTGAACTTAACTGAATGGCCAAAAATTCACAAGCTAGGCTGGTTTCACTAGCTGCATTTATCAAGTAGTTCCAATTTCTCTTAATAGCTAGCCACTGGTGATCACAGATTCTTCACATTAACCTCACACACCCAGTGGTGGCATGGCGCCCCTGAGGCTGTTGTACTTGCAGTGAGGGCACCAGATGAGGAAGCTACACCATTAAGTCTGTTGGGTTTGTGGGTTCTGGGGGCTGTTTTTTTACTGATACAGTTTAATAAACCAATGTATTCATGTTTCCAGCCTACTTTCCTGCGTTTATAGGTGGCGACTTTTAACTTCCAGGGACATTACTGCTCACTTGCCCCTCATAGTTGTCCTGCAAAACCACTGTGTAGCCCACATTGTAGTAAGGGATAACTCTACTGGCACTCCGTCCACCAGAACTTAGGGGTACACAGCTTCATCATAGAGGAAGTCTAGGACTGGACATGGCCACACCCAGGTTTCCTCAGCATTAATGTGGGAACAAGAACTACAAAGATATATCCAGCCCATGCTGTGATGGTCCAGCCTGGGCTGCCCCTGGCACCCCTGCTCACCCCCTACCTTACTCTACCACAGAGCTCCTGCAGGCACCGCACAGAGATAAGCCTGAGTCTCAGTCTGAGAGTCACATGGCTGGTCCTAAGCCCCAGGCTCCTCATGCCTTTCCAGGAGCCTCTGGCTGCCAGCTCTATCAGTAGTTATATCACCCATCCTGATCATAAAAGGCAGAGGGTCCCAGTCTTTACCCTAACTTACCCAGGCCCTGGCAAGTGCACTTGTTTGCTACGTGAAGGCTCACCCTGTTAGGCAGGCCCATTGAGCAGACTCAGGAGCTGACTTGTCCATGGATAGATCTCAGGGCCCCTGCTGCTACCTCAGTGCATTTGGGGCAGCTTCAGAAAATACAGGAGACTGGGTACTTTGTTTTTATCTTTATTTTTCAATTTATTACAATTTATTCACCTTGTATCCCACCTGTAGCCCCCTCCCTTGTCCCCTCTCCTCCCTTGTTCCCTCCTTCTTCTGCTCCATGCCCTTTATCCAGTCCACTGATAGAGGAGGTCCTCCTCCCCTCCCATCTGACCCTAGCCTATCAAGTCTCCTCAGGACTGGCTGCATTGTCTTCATCGTGGCCTGGTAAGGCTGCTCCCCAATCAGGGAGAAGTGATCAAAGAACCAGCCACAGAGTTCATGTCAGAGACAGTCCCTGTTCCCCTTACTAGGGAACCCAGTTGGATACTGGGCTGCCATGGGCTACATCTGTGCAGGGATTCTAGGTTAGCTCCATGAATGGTCCTTGGTTGGACTAGGTCCTTTGATCCAGAAGCCTCTTCCTGATGGCTCTGGAGGCTGGGGGATCCAGGTGTGGGTCGTCAATATCTGACCACTCAGCCTCATCCCTGGCAGGAGGTGAGAGTGGGAGAAGATAAAAAGCACCTGTGCCCAAGAGGCAACTATAAGGAAGGAACTGGGTCCTTTCTATACTTGTGACAGGGGCCTGAATACATGGCCATACAACCACACCCCCAGTCCTTTTTCTCTTCTGTTAGGCCCCTGTCTCCAACACCTGTGAGCTGAGAATTAAGTTTCCAGCCCAGAGACCTCTGGGGCTTCAGCAGCCACCTTCATGGAATTCTTCCTCTCACCAAATTGTGCAAGCATGGAGTCATAAGGGAGAGGGATGAGCAGCCTGCCAGAGGTCAGGCCAGATTTGAATCCAGGCCTTCCACTCTCAAACCCACCTCACAGCCACCACCACCACCGCCTTATGCTGCCTCCCTGACAAGCCAAGGCCACCGAATGCTTGGGATTTGAAGTTCCTTCCTGAATTTTTCAAAACACTATAAAAGTTTAATACCGAAAAGCATTAAAAATCTCCCACAAAAATACTGTCTGCCTCAGCCCTAGGAAGTGTTTCCTCCTGTGGGAGTGGAAGCAGTCTCAGCCCTTGTGTAAAGGAACATATGTATCCGGCTTGTCTAGTGAAGGCTGCTAATAAAGCAAATTAAAGATTGAAGGCCCAGGTCAGTGCCCTCTATGAGGTGGAGCTGGCTCCCACCCCAGCCCTTGCCTCTCCCCTCCACACTTCTTCATCAATGCCTGCCAAGGACTCGAGATACATAGATGAAAATGGCCTCTGAATAGGGTCCCCGAGGGCATCACTACCGCAAATAGGTCTTAAGCAAATGCTTGAGTGTTCAGTGGGTTTTGCTAAAGAGAGGGGTGGGAGGAGGTGTATCCTTCAAGCTGTGGTCAATCCCAAGGCTGGTTTTTGTCTCCGAACCCTGATGGGGCAGTCAGGAGGGAGGCTGGGAGGATTAAGGATGCATACCAACATAACACGCCATAAAGGGGGCAGTGAGCTCACTTCTGCTGTCCGTGTGCTGGGGCTCTGTCTCCAGATTTTATCATGCCACTGCTTGTTAGAGAAGTGTTTGAGATAAGGAGATGATGTGGGTAAACCCTAGGTAGCAAGGGCTGTGTGATGTGGCTAGAACACATGCAGGGGCTGGGGCGGTGCCTTAATGGGTAAAAGTGCCTGCCACACAAGTAGGAAGGCCTGAGCTTTGAGTTCACAGAGCTCAGATAAAGCTAGATGCATTGTATGAGTGTCTACAATGTCATTGCTCCTGTGTGTAGGTAGGAGGTACAGACAGGAAAATCCCCAAGTCAGCAAACCTGAAATATACAACAGAAAATCAACAGGGAGACTCTTCATCTCATACAAGGTGGAAGACAAGGACTGTCTTGGTTAGACTTCCATTACCATGGAAGGCAATCATGACCATGACCAACAGCAACCTGGAGAGGAAAGGATTTATTTAACCTCATGGTTTACAGTTCACCACGAAGTGAAGTCAGGGCAGGAGCCCAGGGCAGGAACCTGGAGTCAGGAACTGAAGCAGAAGACATGGAGAAATGCTGATAACTGTCTTGCTCCCTGTGGCTTCCTCAACCTGCTTTCTCATACTACCCAGAACCACCATCTCAGGAGTGGAACCACCCACAGTAAGCTGGGCCATCCCACATCAATCATTAATCAAGAAAATGCTCCTGTAGATATGCCACAGTTGGATCCAATGAGAATGTTTCTCCATTGACCTTCTCTTTCCTAACTCTAGCTAATGTCACCACTGTCACACACCTCAGACACCTGGGCCCTATTCTTTCCTCTAAGCATCCATGCTTCTCCCCCCACATCCCTTATCTCCTGAACATCCCTTTCCCCAAGCCACCAGAGTCTCCTCCAACTCCCTCACATTTACTGCCATTTCTGCCTCCCCGGTACTTGTCCCTTTCACCCAAGCCCTCCATCGCAGGCTACCTCATGAGGCTTTCTGTCTGTCAATGCCCACCCTCTTGCTTTAGGAACAGAGGCCATGTGCATCTCTGAGACTGCTATGTTCAGAACCTGGCTCCCAGGTGACCTGGACGAGATGAGTGGGTTGATCTCAGCTCTACCCACGTGACCTTGGTCTCGCCAGTGACATTTCTAATGTGTAAAATGGTAACTGATAAATCTGTTACATTCCTTGGAAGATTGTGTGGCTCAGTTCATGTGAAAAACATGGAACAGCATTTGGCACATCTCAAATAAGCAATTGATGCCAGATGCAGTTATTGAATGGTGTGACTGAACCACCGCCACAGAAATCTAAGGCACTGCCTTTTCCTCTCTCACTGCCATGTTGCATTATTTCAAAGCCTTAGTTAGGTATGGCTCATTCTCTGGTCCACTTCTCATTCAGCCATAAGCAGTTGCTTTTCCACATTACACACATCTATCACAGAGTCCCTCCTCACTTTGTTTACATGTAATTTAAATGTCTCTCCACCTGAGTAAGGTCTGCCTGTGTCCTGTAGCCAATGCCAAGGTCATTCCAGGAGGCACAGTGCAAGCATTAGGAGCCCACATCCTGTTCAGACACTGAAGGTAAGGAGATTACAAGGGATATAGCTCTTATCAGGATGCCACTCACTACATGCAGCCTCAGTGCATGCTGGGAAGAGTGGACGACTGACAGGTAGACCACCTCTAGGCCTGATGCAAGACATGAGACCCCACTCCAGGGCTGACATATAGCAACAAAGACAGAAACATGGCCTCAGCCTCTGCTGAAAAACAAAATGCTATCACCCACCACCACATGCCACTTTGGAGCAGATGTATGTGTGGCTACCATATTGATCTGCTGTGGACTGAACGTGTTTTGTGCAGGCACAGCTGCTCCAGTTGGCCATTAATGTGGTGGAAAGATTCCATCTCTGAAGATGGAAACTGCCTCTTACAGCACCAGGGTACGCTGTGCTCCTGATGGAGTAGGTGGGCTATGTCAGCATGGTGACCTAAGAATATGAGAACAGTCACAGCTTCCCATGATCCCTTCGTGCACAACCCTGGAAGTGGACCAGAAACCACTGTGGTGAGCCTAGCTTAGGTCATTGTCAAGGTCCCTTGAACAGAAGATCTGGAGAGCCTGACTTGCATAATGGGGGCAGGGATACACTGCCGTCCTCAAAATTAAATCCTTCCTCCTGTAAGGAGACTAACTTAAGACTCAGGAAGCTAAGAAAAATGTGAGTCTTCCCCCAGGGTTAGTTGAGAAGAAATAAGTATGAGCAAGAGTCTGCAACCCTCCAGGGCACCCGCAAATTACACAGGAAAACCAGGAGTGCAGCTCTCATGAGTTGTTACCCAGAACAGTTGTAAGTTATCCATACTCCTATATGTAACCCCCACCTATCCTCCTATAAATAGCCCCAGTCAATCCACTGGATCACCGAGAGAGAAATGGGATGAATTGTTTCTTTGTTCTGTCATCAATGCCCTACCTAGGAAGAATGAACATTTGTTCACATCTCCTCAAGAGAAGTCACACACGAGTGAGAACAGGTGAGTGTTGCTTATCTGTCTATCCATCTACCCAATGAGAAGCAGCTATCATTTAACCTAAGTCTGGTAACCAGTGGCACAAGGAGCCACCTCGCTGTGCTTGCTTTCATGTGAAGACCGCTCAGATCAGCAAGCTGCAGCTAGCAGCAGGTAGAGCTGTTGAGGGGAGGCACCCAGAAAGGAAAACCAGACACCTCTCATTGCATAGACCAAGAGCTGAGGGCCCAGGTTGAGAAACCTAACCCTCAACTGTGTTGCCTACATGGTCCATTGAAGCCCACAGCTGAGGTGGTCATTGTAAATCCTAAGGCATGTGTCCTACCAGCAGGGTCCTGGTGAGCCCCATCCCTCTGGGGACAGCTAGAGATGGAGATTGAATATTTGTTCAGTGAATAGTGAGCCTCTGTGCCCAAGTGCCCTGGAGGGTGCGCCCTCTATTGATACAATGGCATCTTGCACAGAGGACCAAATGCTGTTGCCACGACAAAGCAGCTGGCATTTTCAGAGCATCAAAGTACTGAACATCAAATCAGGGCAACCCTACAAGGCGCTGTCCGCGGTGCTGAATAGAACCACCTCATCTGCTCCAGGAAAAGCATGCCTTGCCTTTGCACGCAGTGTCTAACTCTCCATGCAATTCTGTGACCATTCCCTGAGGCCAGAAAGGGGGTGTTTAACATGCAGCATGCTTTCCACAATCGCCTATCCTAGGGGCAGAGGAGGGGGCACACGGATCTTCCCAAGGTGGGGAAGTAGCCATCTTCTGAAGCCATCGTGGCTGGCTTACTCAGAAAGCGATTTCCCCCAGGATCAGATAAAAGTGTGTCTGCACAGCCCTAGCCAGGCTGTAGCAGGGAGATATCCCCAGCCCCACTCACGGTCGGCAAATCTCACAGATGGCAACTTGATCAAACAGCAGTGTCTGGGCTAAGCTCCTTATCACGCCCCATCAGTGGGGGCTCTTGAAGCTTGTCCGTGGGAGGATAGCATCCTCTCTTCAACCTCCTTCTGCTCACAGAATTCCAGTTACTCCGCCAGGAGGAAGCTCAGCTTTTGTTCAATCCACAATCCGCCGGCTTTGGGTACAAGGAAGTCTCACTTAGACAGTGTGTCTGCCTGCTGTCCCCTGCCTGTGCTTGCTCAGGGGTCAGCTGGCAGGTCACCGGGAGCATGCAAGGCCTCTGCAGGTGGAACAGGTGGTCTCTTCATGTCTGCAAATATCTTCCTGATTACACTATAAAGAATGATCCAGCTAGGAAGAAACAGTGAGGACGAATGACTTCCTAGGCTCTCTTCAGCACAAGCCATCCGCACACTTTTCAACCAGTTGTGACACATTCACTTCATTCACTATCATTGGAATTCTACCTGCAGTGTTGGAATACATGAGGTGGGCAAGGTAATTCCAGCCTTTCAGATATCTTATAAAGGCACACTTGGAGGTTTTAAGTAGTGTTTGTTTCCCAGGGACTGTAAAAACACGTTGATATTTTCCCCATCTTCCAATCTTTTTTTTTTAATTTTATTTTTCTTTTTAGTTACATTTTGTTAACTCTATGTCCCAGCTGTATCCCGCTCCCTCATTCCCTCCCCAACCCCACACTCCCTCCCTGGTCTCCTCCCTGCCCCTTTCCAAGTCCACTGATGGAGGGGGCCTCCTCTCCTTTCATTTGACCCTGTTTTATCAGGTATCTTCAGGGCTGGCTGCAAAGTCCTCCTCTGTGGCCTAACAGGACTGCTCCTCCCCTGGGGGGGGGGTCAAACAGCCTGCCCTTGAGATCCTGTTAGAAATAGTCTGTGTTCCCCTTACTTTGGAAAACTACTTGATTACTGAGCTACCACGGGCCACATCCGAGCAGAAGTTCTAGGTTATATCCATAGATGGTCCTTGGTTGAGTGTCAGTCTCAGAAAAGACCCTGTGCCCAGATATATTTGGTCCTTGTAGAGCTCCTATCCTTTCCATATCATACTAACTTCCCTTCTTTCATATGCACTCTGCCAAGGGTTTGGTTATGAGTCTTAGTGTCTGCTTTGAAACACTGCTAGGTAGAGTCTTTCAGATGCCTTTTGTTGTAGACTCCTGCCATACGTTCAATGCACATCCCATTTGTCTTTCTAAATGAGGATTAATCACCTTCGCCTGTGTCCACTTTCTTGATTATCTTCTTTAGGTGTGTAGATTTCATTATGTTTATCATATCTTGTAGGTCTATATAAGCGAGTATATACCATGTTTGTCTTTCTCCTTCTGGGATACTTCACTCAGAATGATCTTTTCTAGATCCCACCACTTGCCTGCAAATTTCATGATTTCCTCCTTTTTGATTGCTGAGTAGTATTCCATTGTGTAAAAATACCACAATTTGTTTATCCATTCCTCCGTTGATGGACATCTGGGTTGTTTCCAAGTTCTGGCTATTACAAATAAAGCTGCTACGAACATGGTTGAACAAATGTCCTTCTTGTGTACTTGAGCAAATTTTGGGTATATACCTAGGAGTGGTATAGCTGGGTCTTGAGGTAGCAACTACTCCTAGTTGTCTGAGAAAGCGCCAGATTGACTTCCAAAGTGGTTGAACCAGTTTACATTCCCACCAGCAATGGAGGAGGGTTCCCTTTTCTCCACAACCTCTCCAGCATGTGCTATCACTTGATTTTTTCATCTTGGCCATTCTGATGGGTGTAAGGTGAAATCTCAGGGTCGTTTTGATTTGCATTTCCCTAATGGCTAATGAGGTTGAGCATTTCTTTAAGTGTTTCTCTGCCATTCGATGTTCCTTTTTCGAGAATTCTCTGTTTAGCTCTGTTCCCCATTTTTTAATGGGATTACTTGGTTTGTTGCTTTTCTGCTTCTTTAGTTCTTTATATATACTGGATATTAGCCCTCTGTCAGATAAAGGGTTGGTGAAGATTCTTTCCCAATCTGTAGGCTGTCTATTTGTTTTGATGACGGTGTCTTTTGCTTTACAGAAGCTTTTCAGTTTCATGAGGTCCCATTTATTGATTGCTGCTCTTAGAGCCTGTGCTGTTGGTGTTCTGTTCAGGAAGTTGTCTCCTGTGCCAATGAGTTCTAGGCTGTTCCCCACTTTTTTTTCCAACTGATTTAGAGTATCTGGTTTTATGTTGAGGTCCTTGATCCACTTGGACTTTAGTTTTGTGCAGGGTGATAAATATGGATCTATTTTCATTTTTCTGCATGTAGACATCCAGTTGGTCCAGCCCATCTTCCAATCTTATTTACCCAGCCTTGGTTTTGAGAAAACGCAATACCCTTGCTTCCAAGTCCAGGAGCTTGGAGCCTGAGAAGCTGCTGGCCCAAGTAGGTGCAGAGTCTGGAGACTGTAAGTGAACCCCAAAGCCATTACTTCACCGCATGGCTATTGTCAGAAAGAAAGAAAACACATGGTAATTGATTCAGAAGGAATTCGTTTCGAGACGCCCTATCAGGAACATTTTGCCAAATCCCTTCTCTGCTGAGGCCACTTCTTCGCCCTGGTGAGGACTTCTAGGGATACTTGGTGTCACTTTGGTCAACAGAGATTAGTAAATGATATCCTTGAGCGTGTGCTCAGGGACTAAGAGGGACCAGTGACCCACTGGCAGGCTCTGGCACAGAGAGGTAGCTGTTTTGCACACTGTGACTCCTGGTGCCTCTAGCCCCATTAGAAGCAGCCATAGTATAGCTGCTGTGCATCCTGTGTGAGGCACTGACATGCGCCTAACTTCCAAGACACGTGATAGATGGATTGTGGTCCTCCGAGACAGCTGAGAACCCACTACATTTGGCAAGTGATGTCAGCCATTCTCTAGATTGGTGTCCTCGCTTGTCCAAGGTCTCAGATACCATGGTAGCCACAGGGGACTTTTTAATAGTCATTTGGCTGTCTCTGGAGCATCAGAGAAGAGGGGATGGAAAGCTGCAAGAACTACTCTTATGCCCCTCACAGGCAGCTGCTGCAGGATAGCTTAACTTGTAGAAGGGGATAGGAGCCTCCTGGGCGGAACAGAGATATGTGCATGAATAAAGCCGTGAGGTGCTGAAGATGCTGACGGCTCTCCAGTACAGGCAGCCAACAGTCCCTGAGTTTTCACTGTGGCTCTGTAACTTGCCAAGCAAAACAGAGCAGTCCCAGATGACAACAGCAGAGTAGGACAGAAGCTCCTTCAAGGGGCTGTCTCATTTCATCCCATCAAAGTGATTCAGGTGACAGTGTGGGAAGCACAGCATTATCCTGTGTCACAGACAAGAGAGAGCCGCTGAAACTCTCAGGACACAGCTAGCTGCAGACTGTACATGGTCCATCAGACAGTACAGACCATCCTTTTAACAGTGATCCTCCTTTCTGAACCCACAGTAGGATAGACTTGATCTCCAGTACCTGCCCCTTGGTCTGCCTCAGCCCTGTCTCATGCCATTGTCCCCATCCCTGACTACACTCTTGTCCCTGGCCCCATGCCTGGCTTCAACCCCTCTCTGCCACTCTCCCAACTCATTGCCCTCACCATGGCCACGCCCTCTGGCCTGCCAGTTTCACATCACTGAGATAGAATCCACCAGGTCGTCTCCTCATCCCTTCCATGTCAGATTGCAAAGGTGGTCACTTGTCTCAGCCTGGTCTATCCACTCATAGCCAAGAACTTACTGTCTCCTGGAAATCCAGTGAGGTCAGAGATTTGCAAATAACTGGGCAGGATTTCCTTGTGTCCTTATGGCTGAACCTCTAGACGGGCTGCCTCTCATCACAGCTGGTAGTGTGATGAGTACGCAAGGGCTACGCTCTAGTAGCCCTTGTGGTGGCCGCTATCCATCTTGCTCCAGTGTGGAGAGAGCTGTTTTTAGAATGAAGCCAACCAAACAAGTAAGACAAGTGAACCCATGCCTGAAGACCCATGCCTGAAGACAAAACATCCTTGGAAACTTTCAGTAATAGGAACCAATACATTTAGTGGTCCTGGGGTCTCGAATTTGAGGGTCACATTGCAGTTCACCTCAGCTTCCTTTTTCAGTCTCTTAACAAGGTCTTTGCAACAATGTCTTTTGTCCTCGATACATTTTCAGATGCCATTTTTTTTTTCTTCTATGGATTGTATTGTGTTTAATCTCCAGTAGCCTGGCCCCAACAACATCTTCCCAGTGTCCTGGTCACAGTGGCTTTCTGCTGCGTTCATGCTGAAGGTTTTATAGACTGCCTTGACAGTAAGATGGTACAGACAAGGAGCTGTTGCTATACAGGATCTCAGCTTGCCTGTGTTGTAAAGAAGGTTCTTTCTCTCTCGTGGAGTTATCTTTTTCTTATAGTTCTTCATTCTGTGGTTCCAGGTTGAACCTAAGGCTTCTACCACTGTGCTAAAGCCTCAGCCCTTGACTTCTAAGGAAACCATGAGACTGCCCTGTTTTCTCTGAATAGGTGCTTTTGGGGATTCCACATCCACTACCCATCTATGCTGTCATGTTGTCACTTCCACACTGCCTTGATTACAGTATCTTAGAGTCAGTCTCACAGTCTAGCAATACAATTTCTGGTTTATTGTCTTTCATAAAGCTTTCACCTAATTTATTTGGCATCTCATATAAATTTTTAAATTATCTTGTATTACAAAAATCCTGCTGTTTTCTTCTTACCTAACTCCATATATGCACAGAATGTACTCATCGGCTTCTCATCTTTACTTCTCCTGCTGAACCTCCTTATTATTCCCAATAAATTCTCCTCCTGTTTTCATATTTTCTCTTTCTTTCTCTCTCTTTCTTTTTTTCTTTCTTTCTTTCTTTCTTTCTTTCTTTCTTTCTTTCTTTCTTTTTGGTTTCGTAACCCACTGAATTTAGTTGGGGTTGTTTACATGGTCATGGGAGGGGGTATTTTTTTTATTGGAGCTCAGGTATCTTACACTGGAGAAAATCACCTCCCTACCCCTGGTAGCCACTGCAGTCCTCAGCAAAAGGTGGGACCTGCTGAGATCATCCCCCACCCATGCTGGAATGTTAAGGGGTTCACTTTTGTGCTGGTACCTATAACAGCTGTGAGTTTATAATTGCAGAGGCCATGTCGTACCTAGGAGACAGTCTCTCACAGAATTCCTCCCCAATCTAGCTCTTATATTCTCCCTGCCCCCTCTCTCTTTTCTAGTTCCATCCATTTGCCTGCAAATTTCATGATTTCTTTCGTTTTTAATAGCTGAGTAGTATTCCATTGTGTAAATGTACCACAATTTCTGCATCCATTCTTCAGTTGAAGGACATCTGGGTTGTTTCCAGTTTCTGGCTATTACAAACAAAGCTGCTATGAACATAGTTAAGCAAATGTCTTTGTTGTATGGTGGAGCATCTTTTGCGTATATTCACAGGAGGAGTGGTATATCTGGAACTTGAGGTAAAACTATTCCCAATTTTCTGAGAAAGTGCCAGATTGATTTCCTTTGAATTCTTGCAATAAACATTATTGGATGATGATATACTAATTGTTGGTTTGTTGCCTGATCCAGTAATTTCTTGAATAGATTTGTACACAAGGACAGCACTGACATTTCATCTTGCTTTGTTTCTTTCACTCCCTTTCTTTCTCTCTCTCTCATTAATTAATTAATTAATTAATTCTTTCATTCTTTCATTCATTCTCTCTCTCTTCCTTCCTCCCTCTCCCTCTTTCTCCCCTTTCACTGCTCCTGCTTCGGCTTCTTCACCTCAACCTAGTTAAGTATTTATGTAATGTTTACTTTACAAAATGAAAGAAGCCAATGGTGTTTTAAATACTGGGTGGAATGTTCCTTCAGCGTAGAAGTTTCTTTCTTTGGGGGCTCCTGACTACATATTCCATTTCCTTATTGGAAATATGACTGCTGAGGTTTTTTTTTTTTTTTCTTTCATACTGGCTGAGTTTTAGATAATCTGGTTTTCAAGGACTTGGTACATTTCCTGCGAGGTGCACAATTTACTTACATGTGTGGGTTCTCCTCTTATCTTTTGCTTTTATTTAACAACAACAACAACAACAAAAAAAAAAAAAACCCTTGTTTCTGAAGTGATAATGGCTTCTTTCCCATCTGCCCTTGTCAGCCTTTCACTAATTGAGCTGATCTTTACAGACAGACAGCCTGATGTTGGATACTTTCTTTGGTTGTTTTCATTCTCCCTGACCTCTGCCCTTGCCCTCTCATCTTTCTCAACTTCCCCTGCGTTTATTCAGCTCATCACTCTCTAGTTTTTCAGGTGAAGTTAAGAGTATTTGTTTGAAAGCATTCCTCTTTTCTAACCAAGCCATTAGATGATTTAAATTTCCTCGCAGGCTTTGCTTTAGCTACAGCTCACAAACTTAGAGACTCATTATGTTAGTTGTTACTCAGTTAAAAATATTTCTAAACTCCCGTAAGACTTCCTCTTTGACCAGTTGCCACCTCGGCAATGTTGATGAGTTTCCAGGAGTCTGTTTATAATTCTGCTGTTGGTTTCTAGCTTAATTCCAATAAGTCTGGAAAGAAGACTGAGTGAGACCTCTGGGCCAGCTCAGAGTCTTCCTAACAGGAGTGTGGCATCCTCCCACCCCCTCAGAGCTAAGGAGCCACAGCTTCCTCCTTCTGGTTTCTGCAGCTTCTGCTCCCTGGATTCAGAAGCTCTTTGATTAGAAGCAGATGCTGTTGCCATTGCTGTGTCTCATTGGTAAATTTATTCTCTTATCATTCCTCAACACTCTCGTTTTTCCTATTAAAGTCCATGTGTCTGATATTTGTATCCCAAGCCCAATTTTTGTGATCAGTACTCAGAATGACAGCCTCTCCCCTCTCTCTTTTTCTGTGTTCATATGTCCATGACACTATATTTGAAGTCAGTTCCCTCAGGGCATTATGAGTAAAATTTACATCCATTCCCTAACAATGAATTTTTTGATAATATGTGTAGAGACCTGCATTTGCTCTAATTAATACATTTGGACTTGATTTCACCATTTTTCTATTTTTTTTTCTGTTTGTTCTGCCTGGTTTTCATTTTTCCATCTCTTTCCTTTTGGGGAGTTATTAGAACATCTTCAGTATTCTGTAGTCAGCAATTCTGTTTCTTTGCACAGATTAATTCTGAGAACAAGAAGATGCAGCACACCTATCTTCTTAGTCGCCTTAGAAACGGGATGCCATCAGGTCAAGCTCAGCACAGAAAATTGGCCTCCTCCAGGGTCCACTGCTCGCTCCTGTGTGATCATTGTCTTATGTGTTATGCCGCCTACATGGAAATGCCATCAGGCAGGGGCATGGTGTTTTTAGTTTCAGCATCAAAGATATTTTGAAGACTTTAAATGCAGAAGGTTCTTAAACATTCATTCTCTTCTGATGAGACCCCATGTCTCTTTCTACCACCCTTTCCCTCTGTCCCTTTAAAAAAAAATAGTTCATTTGTTTTTATTTTACCTGCATTGGTGTTTTGCCTGCATGTGCCTGTTTGAAAGAGTCCTATCCCCTAGAACTGAGGTTACCATGTGAGCGTCCATGTGGGTGCTGGGATTGAACCTGTGTCCTTTAGAACCTGTGTCCTCTAGGAAGAGTAGCCAGTGCCCTTCACCACTGAGCCATCTCTCCAGTGCTCCCACCTCCCCTGTCTTTTTTCATGCCCCCTGTTTCCTTCCTCTGTCCTTTCCCTAAGTCTAAAGCCCTCCTCTTGAGAATCTCTTGGAGCATTTCTGCAGACCATGAACTCTCAGATGTGATGCTTAATCTTGATTGCCTTTGGGTGGCACCATTCTATGGACTAGGGTCCCAGCCTTAATAAAATGAAAGAAAAAAAAAAAAAGCTGAACGAGGACCGCCATTCTCCTCTCTGTTTCCAGTGTTTCCAGGCCCAGGTGTAGGCAAGCAGCCTCAGGCTCCTGCTGCTGTAGCTGAGAAAGGCTCCCGCCGCCATGCCTGCCCCCACCACCACGGACCACACCCTCATACTGTGAGCCAATACAACCCCTCCTCCCTTGCTTCTGTCAGGGGTTCTATCCCTGTGCTGAAGAGAGTAACTAACACACCAGGGCTTCCTTCGGCCGAGAATGTTCCGTTTCATCTTTATTCCTGAAGGCACTTCCTGTGGCTCTGTATTTCCAAGGTAACAATTCTCCCCTCTCTGTGCTTTTAAAAGGGCAGCACCACTTCCATCCTACTTCGGTGGCTTCAAGTGGGGAAGCCGCCTGTGCCGCATCCCTGTAGGGACTACAGCAAGGCATCAAATGCAGCTTTCAAAGCCCCCTGTGCGTCTCTGGTTCAGCGGTTTCTCTGTGTGTCTGGGTCACAGTTTCTTTGTGCTCACTCTCCCTGGGACTTGTTGAGTCCCTTCATTGTGTAAGTTTTAACATTTCTCCAAACCCAGTGAGTTTTCAACAAACATTCCTTGAACCATTTTTTGTCTTTAAGCTTCACATTCTTTCTCTCAACCTGTGTTGGGCACCACAGACCCTGGCACTTCGCCTGCTGGCAGGTCCTGTCTTTGTCAGACACACATACCTGTGAGTGAGTACAGAAGATGACAGCCCCATGAAGCCTGCTTTTGTGTCCAGGAATATGCAAGTCCAGGTTTCTACACAACCTCTCATGGGTCCTATGCTAGCTTGAGCTTTGTTGTTCCTTGGGTCTCAAGGTACTAATGATGCCTACAAGTGCAAACCAGGAAGAACCTAGAACTCTGAGCCCTCTAAAAAGATGCCAGAACCAGAACGAACACTCCTCCTGAGCAGAAGAGTTACCCTAGAGCACTGAGCTCAATCCTGGGGAAAAGAGGCCTGGGAAGAGGTTGGACCTCCGGAAGTCAGACCTGGAAAGGTCCTACCTAGGAGACATCAGACCTCTGGTCTTCAGGCTCAAGGAAGCCAGGCCCAGAGAGATCATCCTTGGGAAGGTCAGACATAAAGAACTCAGATCTGGGGAGGTCAATCCAGGAGAAGCTGGGCCTTTGGGAGGTGGGACATAGGATGATCTGGTTTTATGAGGCTGGACCATGAAAACCAGGGCCTGGGGTAGGAATGGTCCACTCTCTGTAAGTCTGGAGTACACTGGCTTTGCAATTCTTCCATATCTGTCTGTTACTGACTTTCCAGGTCCCTTTAATGATTGCAACTCATTTTTCTGGCTGCAGCCCACTGACTCCTCCCCTAGGTCTAGAGCTGACCCTGGGCTTTCACATCACTCATCCAGCCTTCTTCCACCCAGGGCCCCTGAGCTGTGCTGAAGCCCATCAGAGCTGCTCTAGCTAGCTGGTCAAGCAGTGGGTTTTGATGTGACTTTTACATTTGTTCTTTGTAACATTAAACAGTGTGTCTTGTGTTTTTATTGATTTGGGCTTGGGAAACATTTTTGAACACTTTTAACAGAATTCTGGCTCCTTGTGTCCCAGACCCAAGTGTCTGGTAATAAGCTGAGAAAAAATGAGAAATGGATTTACTTTTCTTTTAAGAAAATCAATAAATCACAAGAGATGAATTTAATAAAAAATCAGAGCAGAATGAAGGGCTTTGCCTTATTAGAACTTTCATGTTGACACAGGGAAGTGGCAGATGTAAGACAATCCCCAGGGGCCAGGACCAGGCAGCCTAGGTTGGGAACACCTATGCAGGGTGGTGTGTGGCTTCCATCTCGCTATGGAGACCTCACTTTAAGGCCTAGTCTTCTCACTGTAGACAGTCCCACCTGCTTCCTAAAGGCTTCAGGCTGGTGCCTGCCTTTCTCGGGTGACTCTCAGCCTGGGAGGCCTTGGGGTTTCTAAACTCAACGTGAAGGCACACCTGCTTGGAAATATGGCTGAGGAGCCTGCCATGCCCCAGGCCCACACCACATGCAGAAAAAGACAAGGACACAGGAAGGAGGAAGCAAGACCCTGGTAGAATGAAAGGGAGGCCGTGTGAGACAGGAAAGGGCCCAGGTACCTGCACACCGGTGGTGGAGAAGCCTAAGGCATGTGCCTATGGTTTCTGGATCTTGGAGGGCAACAGGGAGGGAAGAGTGGGTGCCGCCACGGAAAGAGGAGGTGAGAGTGGCAATGCGTAGAGAGGGAAGGTTGAGTAATAAGGTAGATGTAGGGTGAGGTATGGCAGAGGGAGGAGGAGTGGATGTCATACACCTAGAGAGATGAGGTTTGGGTGGCAAGGTGTAGGGAAGAGAAAGTGTCAGGGTGCACAGAAAAGCTATGGGAAGTCACAGTGAAAGACTGTAAACATCGCAGGGAAGGATGGTGGCAGCAGATGTCACAGTGGAAAGAGAAGGCCTGTGTGCTTTGAAAATGGATATAGGTAGAGAGGCAGCCACATGAATGTATTTCTGATGTGCTCTGAGAAAAAAATACCCCTGCTTTTGTGTGTGTGTGCTAGTATGTATTTATGTATAGTATGTGATGGGCACATACGTGTTATATATCCTATACATATTCATATGTATATATTGTACTTACATATATATATACACATATATAAATATGTGGTCTTCTCATATACTGTATATTTGCGTTTTCTGCATTAAGGAAGAGGATGGGTTTCAGGTAGAGCTCATTGATAAGACCACTTGTCAAGTATGTTCAAGGTCCTGGTTCCTTCCCCAAGAACATGCAAACACACACACACACTGAGACACCTGCACACAAACACACACACAAACACACACACACATAGAGGGACACATATATCCAGTCATGCAAAAACATATGTACACTGAGACACATGCACATACATGCCCACACAGACACAGACATATTCACACACAAAGACACACAGAGACACATGCACACACACAGAGATATCCAGACACACATACAGAGACACACACTTAGACACATACACACATAGACAGACATAAATCCAGACCCACATGCATAGACACAAACACAGAGTCACATGTACATACACACACAGTCATGCATGCAAACACACAAAGATATATGCACACACACACTTAGACACATGCAAGCACAAAGAGACACACAGTCACACACACTCAAATGCATGCAAAAATACAGAGACATACACCCACACAAACAGAAGTACACGTAGACACACAGAGGTACATTCACAGGCATTCAGGCAACACATGCCGACACATACAAATGCAGGCAAACAGCCATAGATGCGGGTGCACACTGACACAAAGAGACATGAAACTTAGAAGGAAAATGAAGAAAAAGGTGACACAGGAATTTAGTCAGGGAGAGATGACCACTGTGATGGCAGACCCAGCTGCCAACTTTACTGGCTCTAGAACCAACATGATGATAGGCCTCTGAGCGTGCTGTGAGGGATTACCAAAATTTAGGTTAATTACGGAGGAATGCCTGCGCTGAGAGTGGGAGCACCACCCCATGGTTCTGAGTCCTGGGCTTTTATAAACAAACAAACAAAAACAAACAAAATGCATTCAACCCTCCGCTTTACTGCATTGTGACCAGCTACTCTCAATCCCTGGCACCAGGATTTCCTGGCTTGTTGGGCCACACCCTTCAACTGTGAGCCAAACAGTTTCTTACCTTGCTTTGGTCAGGGTATCTTTAACACAGTGAGAGTAACCACTGTAGCTGATATGAAATGAGTAGTAGAAGAACTCGCCAGAGACGCTGCCTCCCAACTGGCATGGACAGTCTCCACTTCAGTTCTCTCTTTGAAACTAATTTGTATTTCTTGAGATGGAAGCTTTGTTGAGTGAGGTCTTCTGTCTGGGAGTGGAGGGGGAGGGCTCCCTGCCACAATGCAGAGAGGAAGTTTCTTCTTCACAGCTCACATCTTGGCTACAACTTTAAACTTGCCTGAACTCCATCCCTCATCACTGCATTTTCTGTATCCTTCTGCCCTACTGGTGCCCTCTGTAGAACAGTGAGCAGGGAATACTCTCCCATCTTGAAACTTCCTGGGCTAAACGCCTTAGTAAATTACTTCTAAAATTCAGGCTTGAATCTAGATTATATTTAACTCTCAGGACATGGACAGATGCAGCAAGGTCTGTGTCTAGAACAAAGCCTGCACATTACCTAATGCAGTTCTCCCTAGTGTCCTTGGTCCTCTCTGAACCTTCGTGAGCCAAGCCTCTGCTGTCCACATTCCTCTTTATTGTCCATGTCTTTCATTATCCTCTGCTTATAGGGTCCAAGGGTTTTTCTAACCTAAATTTCCAAACTTGTCCACATTCGTCCCACAAACCAGCTCTGTAGACCTAAGAACTATTCTCGGGCTTGCTGCAATGATAACCACACAGCTTGTACAAATTTTCTGTATTAGCATTTTTGTTGTTGTTTGGTTGGTCGGTTGGTGGGTTGGATGGTTGGTTTCGGGGAAGGGGGTGTTTAATTTTGTTTTTTTGGTTTTGTGTTTTGCTTCATTTTGTTTTTGTTCAGCTGCTGCTAGGACAAAATACAAGTCAAGGCCCAGTATCATGGTGGGACAAGCCTGGCAGCAGGAACCTGAGGCAGCTGCTGGCATGAGTCAGTGGTCAGAAAATAGAGATGAAGGCTGGTGCTCAGCTCATTTTCTGTTTGTTCAGTCCAAGCCCTCAGGCCATGGGACGGTACATTTAACTTGGCGCATATACTGTCTGCATCCCTTTTTAGGTGCTAATGGAGACAAGCCATCACAGATGCTCATACTAAGTCAGGCAAAGCGTCATGGAGGGTGAGGTGGACAGCATGGCTTGTAAGGAGGAAACCTGTGACAGTTGGAGGCCAAGGGAAGTGTCTCCTTCTGCCTCCTGAGAATCTTGAAGCAGGACCAAGCACGTGGGTGAAGAAAGGGAAGGGACAGGACAGTAAGTACAAAGCCATGACTCACCAGGCCCCCGCTGTGGCATCCTGCTCACACCACACAGTCCTGAAACCATCACCTCGGGTGAGAAAATGAACGCTCAGAGATGTCAACTGTTCTCAGTAACTAGGTTTAAGAGGTCTACACAGGGAACCATAGGGAGAGCTGGGGCTGGAATGTGGCCAGGAAGAGGAAGAGGAAAAGCCCGAGATTAGTGCTGCAGAAAAATGATCATTTGCTGGAGTGGGGCTGGCCTTTGGCAGTATGAGAGGCACTGAGAGCCATCCCAGATCCCTGGGGTTATTCTCAGCACACTGAAGCTGCACTTTGATTTCCCACACCCTGAACATTTGCTCTCTGGGGTTTGAATTACCTGCAGTCACCTGTGACTGGTTTGAAACTACAAAATGAAAAAAAATAATCCAAAAATGAATAGTTCACATATTAAACATTCTGCACTTCTCTTGGTCAGGTGATGAAGGCTCGTGCAATCCTGCTCCATAACTGCAGATACAATTGAGGACGCTCATCCGGGATGCACAAACCAAACATGCTGCCATTATGAAAGCCATCAAGGGCATCCTGTAGGTGAAAGGGGAAGGTTGCTGACTGAATAAGTAAAGGGTTAAAGGCCACACGTTAAGACCAGCAAGATCTAGATAAGACAGAGTCTTCAGTCACAATAATCACGGACGAACACAGAGCAATCCATTCTGTTTCACAAGCACGCTTAAAACTGCAAACACTGTATGTGTAGTGTGTACTGAGCATTTTATTTTCAAGGGAAGAGACAGGAGACATGTGGAAGAGGAGGGCTGAGGCTGACTCTGATTAAGAACACTGTTCATTTTACTATCAGTTATTGCTAATCCCGAAAGGCACCTAATTTGTAAAGTTTGCCATTGGTCTGTAGGCGTCAAATGAAGCAGGAGACACCAGGACCTGGCATTACCTGAGTTGTCAGGCATTCTCTGTGGGTCACAGAACTACCCTGACCAAAAGAAACTTACAAAAGAAAGGATTCATTCGACTTTCAATTCCAGGTTTACAGTCCATCATATCAGGGACGTCAAGGCAGGAACTACAGCCACTAGTCTTGCCATAGCCACGGCCATGAGCAGAGAGAACAGACGCATCCCTGTTTTGCTGGCTGCTTAGTACTCAGCTATCCCACTCTGCCCTGCTCTTCTACTGCCCAGGGCCCAAAACTAGGAAATAGAACCGCCTACAGCGTGCTGGGTCAACTAACAGTCAAGACAAATCTGCCATAAGTATGCCAATAGGCTAACCTAATCTTGACAATTCTTCTACGGATGTTCCTTTCAGGTAATTCTAGGTGATGAATTACCTGATGATTAGGTGATGACAAGCTGACATTTATATATTCGTACATATATTATTCTTTGAATATACATGCATATATGTATATAGAGAGAGAAAGATAGATATAGCATAACTATATCTGTTAGCAATAGATATATAGATATAATCTTGCTCTGTTGAAAGTAAATGCCCAGCACACACCACACATGTGATGCTGTAATTTCAAGTGTGCTTGTGAAACAGCATGGATTGCTCTGCCTTTCTTCGTAGTTTTGTGGCAGAAGTGTCTGCCTTACTTAGACCTCAGGGGCCTTAACCTGTGGCCTTTAACCCTCTGCTTATTCAGTCAGAAACTTTCACCCTTCCCCTTCAGGATGCCCCCAATGGCTTCCCATCACAGCCATCATGAGCATCATGATGAATCGAATCGAATATATATATATTTAAAGAAAAATAAGCCATAGATAAAAGAATGGGGTGAGGGGACTGAAGAGAGAAAAGGAAAAGAGGAAATGGTGTAATTACATTTTAATTTAAAATGTATTTTAAATACACATATATATCTTAACAACTGCTATATGCTATATCCTCCATAGACAAGAATGATGTCTGTTTCTGAATTACCTGAGATATATGCTTGTAGCTATGAGGAATATGACCAACAGTGGGGAGAGGTGCTGAGGGCACTGAGCATTCAGATTTGGCTGCATTTAGATTCTGCCACATGGCCTGGAGATGGCCCTGGCCACTTGTGTTCATTGGCGCCAGGGTTAGAACAAAGCTGGAAGGACGGCCAGATGAGGGTGAGCAGAGATGGGACCTTGAAAGAGATCAGATATATCAGCAAGGTTTGGCAGGTGCTTAGCTCTGGATTCTGAAGTCTTTGAGTTAGATAAACCTCTGGCTCTCTCCTGGTTGGTAACCTGAATATCTAGATGCTCAGGCCCTGGTCATGTCTCATGGTGCGGGAAGACTGTATTATCCTGTGGTTGTAGCATGGTCCAGGACCGAAAATGGCTGTGCTACCAAAGGTGTGCCTAGAATTTGTTTTGACGCAAGTGGGAGGTCTCAGAGCCTGTAATCCTTACAGGTGGCCCATTACAAGGGCACCCAAAGCTATAACACCACATACAGACCCCAGCAGCTGCCCAGGGTGTTCTGTGGGAGCCTCATCTGCACCACCAGCATTCCAGCAGATCCAAGCCTGCCTTCCAGGGTGTGTCCCGTGTGCTCACAGAGTCACCTCTCATTTCTGTAGAAATCCATCATCCTGAGCTGCTCCAACACAGTCTGTCACATCACATTCCTGACAGGTGTGGGCTAAGGACAGCACTAAATCTTATATAAGAGCTGTGACTGGTCAGCACAGGGCTATTTTCAGCAGCATCTGATAGGAACAGACTTTGAACACAGAGGCACTTTGACAGTCTGTGATGGATTTGAGGAACTGGATTTAAAGGTACATGTCTCCTTGCATTTAAGTGTATGCAAAGCCCTTGGTCATCTTTTTTTTTTTTTCTTTTTTTCTTCACCTGCCTCAGAAAAGCATCCTTCACCTCTAGCACTTTATGAGCCCCTGGATTCTCATGGATTTCCTAATCTCGGGAGCAGACCCACCACGGCTCATGGGCTCATGGTGTACATGCCTGAAGGTAGATGTTTGCAAGGATTGTTGTGGTCCATGGAGGTCACCCTGCCCCACAGAAAGGACAAGGACCAAGCAGTTTGTATGCAGTACACAGGGGATGTCTCCCCAACCCTGGCTTGTGGCTGAGGAGATTCCACCTTCATCCAGGACATCTGGAGAGCTCAGGGCCATCATATACTGCTATGTGGAGGTTCCCTCTTTAACTCTCTTCACTGGCCTTGAGCAGAAGCTCTGCCAACCCACACTGGAGCTCCTTATATCATATGCCAGATTCCATACTCAAATGATGGTTAGGTCTTTCAGGCCTCTGTCTCCAATGAGATGACCAATGGAGAGCCTTCAATTCCTCTCTCCACATCAACCTATCATAGTAGTGACAGGCACACCTGCACTTCAGGGGACCAGTCAAGAATCCAGGCTCACCATTCACTATCTTCTTCTTCCTGTACCTCAACCGCAGTGCATCACCAAACACCAGCTCACCCTTCTTGCTGTGACATCCTGTTTCATAGGTCTGCTTCTGGACAACAGGCCACAGAGGCTTTCTTTGCTTGACTTTGCTATATTAAGGCCCTTTTGTGTAGGCAATGAATGCAGATGGCTTCTGGGACTGCAAGTAAGCCAGAACGCCAGTAACTTGTTTTCTCTTGCCTCGTCTGGTCTCTCTCATCTACATCCTGGGCAACCACTACCGAAATGTTCCTGCCTGACTTAAAATATATTTCTGATAGAACAGGCAAGTTTACTTTCTCTTTTATTGCCTTTAAAATTTTTAGATAGAGTCTCATGTATTGCCAGGCTGGTCTTGATGTAGGCAAAAATGTCCTTGCACTTCTGATTTTCCTGTCTCTATCCAGGAAGTGCTCACACTATAGGTTTAGGCCACCACGCCTGATGTATAGAGTGCTGGGGATTGAAGCCAAGATGTCAAGCATGCTAGACAAGTTCTCTACCATCTAAGCTACCTGCCTAGATTGAGCCAACTATTTTCTCACACTCTTATCCTGTCCATCCTCTGCTCTAATCCCCTGCTGTCCATTCCCGGGTTCATTCAGTGAGAGACAGTTCTGCATCCCTTGTCTCCCCATACTTTGATGCCCCTATCTTGGCATTAGTTATCTGTTATTGCATGCTGGCTTAACATACAGCTTAAGTGGCTCTGGATTCTCTGGATATTACCCAGATATTACCAAGCTCAGTGCTCAGCTCAGGGTTTCAAAATGCTGCAGTCAATATGTCAGACACGGCTAGGCTCTCATCTGGATGCCTGGATGATGAAGGGCCTGCTTCCAATCCCCTCAGGACATTGGCAGAATGTGTGTCCTGTGACTTGTCTAGCATGTAGCTTCTAACTTTAGCCTGGGAGCCAACTGCAGCCCCAGAAGCCATCTGCACTCATCGCCTACATAAACAGGGTTCATCACAATTGCTACTGCCAGCCAAGTAAAAGGAAGATCTGTGGTCTGCTGTCAAGACAGAGACCTATATAATGGGATATCACAGTAAGAAACAGCTATCCTCCACCTTGCTACCCTCTGCTTGTTGGGACCACTGCATATGCAAAGAGAGGAGAGCATTGGAGCCCAGGAGCACTAGGAGGTGAGACTACTGAAGCCCCTCTGCACTTCCCTGCATCCCATGGACTCCACATACCCTGGCTCATATGTCATCCAGCTTTGATAAATGCATAGGCCTCCAGGGTTGGGCAGGGCCAGAGTTGGGCACCTGAACCACATGCCTAAACCCATGGGAGCCAATCTCTGCTTGATCCACACAAAATAAAGCAGCATCCACTGCATTATCTACTTCACGGAGCTATCAGACCCAGCACAGAAGACTCTCAACTATTTCACAAATGCCTCCCAGGGGCTCACTGTCCGGGAGATTCTATTTAGTTCAAGTCAGAGATAACTCGAGTTTTTACTTGCCATTAGCCCTTGTCTAGATGCTGTTGAAAATGGAGTTTGGTGACAATGAATGAGATTTCTAGAATAGCCCTGGTGGTGCAGAAACCTTCTGAGGCTTAAACTTAATTTCACAATATTTTGTTTTCTAATCTCTGTGTATAGTAACAAATTTTGAAGGTTCGCACCCTGGGAATTGCTCATGCTACTCAGCAGAACACCATTTCTGAGAGATGCCATTTCTGTGTTGGGTTGTCAATCCCAGACACAGATCCTAATCCATGAGAACTCTGGCTCTTTGCCACAACAAATGAGTGGATGGGAACCCAGAGGAAACTGTCTTTGCTCTTGAGGCCACAGGGTACTGTCAGGTCTTGGGTATCAAGTGTCTTCCTGTCAAATTGGTCCTATCATCTGATGCCTGGGTTCAGGCTTCTGAGTTATGACCTACCTATTCCATGCACACATCTCTGAATCAATCACTTCCCATTTCCATTTGTGAAGTATGGGTGAATGATATTTAATTCAAAGATATATCTACACTATGAGTGGGTTTTAATTTTTTTTTTCTCAGTCTTCAGAAGCATAAATGTTTTGGGGCAAATCCTTTATAAATATTCTGTGATTTCTTCTGTTAACATGTTCCTTACAAAGGCCTTGCCTACTCTGCTAGCAACTGATGATCTGGGTCCACATTTTACTCATATTTGAACATACTTCAGGTTGTGTTACATTTTATTTATATATTTGTTTGTATTAATTCTTTGAGAATGTCATACTGTCTATTTTGATTATATTTAACCCTCTCTCCTCCAACTGCCCCCAGATCCACTCCATGTTTCCCTAAGAAACCAAATTCGTGTTCTCTTCTCTTATCTCTCTCTCTCTCCTCTCTCTGTCTCCCTCTCTTCCTCAAACTGAATTCAATTTGTGTTGTCCAAATGCTCTTGACTGTAGAGTTTAAACAGTACAAGCTGTTGTTGCTGCTCTTAATTGCCCTCCAGAACTTGACAGTAATAACTGATTGCTGAAGATCCCACATACTTGAGTCATAGGCATGGAGAAATCAAACGGGTGCTGACACAGAAGTGGCATCACTACTGGCCAGCTTTCAAAGTGCTGGGAGGTGCTATATGTACTACCAAAAGAAAAAGAAAGTAATCATCAGTCTTACCCAGCTGTGAACCCTGCAAGCTACAGTAATGTCTGTCCTAGCAAGACATATCCATTGGTGTAATAGTGGCACAAATGTTATGGGAATAACCAGCCACTTTATGCTAGTTTTATATATTTATCTTTAACTTAAATAGTTATTTCAAATTCTGTGGTTATGTTATAACTAGATAAAGAACTGCATCTATGAGTCATAGATTCCTTTCCAAACACAGACATAGCTCCCAAAAATATCAATATGCTTTATTTTTATTATTATTCAGGTCAACAAATGTTTAATTTTTCAAAAATGGTTATTTTAAATTATTTTTTGTTTAATTTCTGGGTATTTGGAATACTGTAGTCACGTTTTTATTACTGATTGCTTCCTTGATTTGACAGCTTTAAAGTCTACTCAAAATCCTTCAGTTCATTAGTGAGTTCATAATTGGCCTTCATTCCAGCTGAAGGGAGGTTTGACAAATGGTCCACCTATCCTCAGGAGCAATGGGTATGATGTCACCAGAGACATTATCAATAGACATTGCTGGCCCACACTGCTTTCTCTGGTTTGAGTTGTCTACAGTCTGGTGCATGTTCCTGCTGGGTTTTGCTGTTACTGAAACGACTCTGTTGCATTCCCCACGGTGGTTCATCTCGGAGTGCTGCTCTTCTCATTCTGAAGTAGCATCCTCAGGCACTATGATGCTAGAGTGCCCTCTCCATGCACAACACTTTTGCCATTATTAAACCTGTGCCTTTGCATTTCTACTGCATTTTCTTGACCTAAACCCCAATTTCCTCATTTTATGCTGGTTTGGTTATAGCAACTTTCTGCAATTGTTGACAGACTTATGTATTCTCCAGCTTTTTACTTTTCACCTACACTTTCATGTTTGAAGAAATCACACATAGATAGGTGTATATACACCTGCGGTAGGTGTAGTTCCTGATATATTGGATTTTCTATTATGTATTTTTTCTCAACATTTTGTTTCTGGTTAAATTATTCTCTTGAATCCTTTTATATCAGTTACATGTATTTTATCATTTCATCCCCCCTTTTAATCTTTCTTTTCTTTTAAATAATCTTTAAATTGGGTCTTTAACACTTCATTGTAAATTTTAGGATCTTGTTGGCCTTAATTGCATGTGACTTCTTTCCATCATGTATTTTGTTCTCTCTCTCTCCCTTCTTCCTTCCATCTCTCTCTCTCTCTCTCCCTTCCTCTGCCTCTCTCTCTTTCTCTCATGCATATACTTGCACATATATATTCAAGAGGACATCAAGTGTCTTCCTCTTTCACTTCAGAGTCTCTTGTGAAACCCACAATCTCACTTAGGCAGGCTTTCCAGAGCACTCCACAGATCTGTCTGTCTCTGACCCCAATGCTGAAGTTACAGGTACATCCAGCCAGGGATAATAAGGATTCTAACTAGGGTTCTCTTGCTAACACAGCAACTTAACTTACCCACCAAGGCATCCTCACAGCCTCCCAAACAGGATTTTTTGAATGATGAGTTTAATAGTAGCAAAGGTCATGGAATACCCAGACCCTTGCTGAGTTTCCAACCACAGAAAGATTTCAACTCCACATGGACTTAACACTGCTCATTACAATAACTTTTAGTAAAGAGTTATAGGAAAAGGTATTCCAGGGGTCCACATGTATCTGGAGGGTCAGACACAGCTTCTGAAGGCAACAGAGTCCTGTGGTAAGGTGAAGAGGGGCATGATGGGGAACAATTCAAACAGTAGGCACAGACAATCATGAAGGAAGAACTCTAGACCACCAAGGAGATTAATGGTCAGCTCAAGGCCATCCTCATCCAAAGAAAAACACAGAAGAGTTGCTAGCTGAGTCAGAATCCCAGATGGGATATCACTGAGGAGTAATGAGAACTCTTCAAGGTTGCTGAGACCAGAATAGCACGACCAGGACTGTCCAGCTGCATTTTTTAAAAGGTCAGCTGGCTGTTCTGTAGAAATTATGTTGATGAGACCAAGTATTATGTCAGTAAACCATGGAATTTGGCAGCCCAGCTATTAAGCCATAATTGCTAGAACAAGGTGTCAGCATGGTTATAGGGAGGAAAAATGAGATAGTAAAGGATTGGAAAAAAAATAGGCCCAGGACATTGTCATCAATGATGTGGCTTAAGGGGAGTCTATATTGTGACTTTGTTCTCTGGGTAGAAGAGCACAGGTTCAAAGGAAGCTTCCATAGAATGCTAGACAGATACCAGAGGTGCTATTAGGATCATTCCCAAGTTGGTTTTTCTAGTTAGCTGTTGCAAATGCTAGTTTCGAATTTAAAGACAAGAGCCAAGCTACACAGACTTCTAGATGCTGACCTACATGGACTGAATTTGGCAAAGGGAAAGGTTAAAATTTCAAAAAAGAGAATGTAGAAGTGGATCTAGGGAGTTCCATGCCTGGAAGCATATGAAGAACGAGAATGCTCCAGACCAACTGCTTCTGCTATCACCAGCCTTTGTTCTGAACACCTTTCTCCTGATAATGATGGTGGTGGCAATGAAGATGATGATGGTACTGATGATGACAATGATGATGATGATGATGTGGTGGTGGTGGTGATGGCAATGGTAATGCTGTGATGATGGTGATGGGAATAATGATACTGGCAGGATGGTGATAGAAGTGATGACAATGACAATGATATTGGCGGTGATGGTGATATTAGCGGAAATGGTGATAGAGATGATGATGGTGCCAAAAGCAATGATGATGGTGACGATAATGACTGTGATAGAAGTAATGATGGTGGTGATAATGGTAATTATTATGAGTTATTTGGGGGTATGGGACTAGGATTCACCTTTTAGCAGCTATCCCTTTGTTCTTCAGTGGTCCTTTCCTATCATATTCCAACATCTGATCTGTCTCAACAAATGGAAATATTTGAAGTTGTCTGCTTATCTCCCTCCATGATGAATGCCTATAAATCCCAAATACAAATGCCCTTATCTATAAGATCTTTTGTGATAGGCTCCGAAAGGCCTCCCATTACCAGCCTGTACCTTCATATGCTGATGTTTGGTTGCCATGTGTGACCTAAACTGGACATTCCTACTTTGACTTTCACACTCTGTTGCTAATTACTGTCCAAGAGGAGGGTCCAAACTGACCATGTGTTTGGCATAGCTCTGTGCCTACCTTCATCTGTCTTTAGCCTTCTAACATGCAACCACAACCATGACCATGACCAGAAATGTCACCATGTTACCCAGATATCCAGCTCATTTGTTCCACTAAGGTTTTGCCTAGACTGAAATGCCCTACCTTCTCCTTTGGAGATGATGCAGTAGGTTTGCCACATGTTTTTTCCACTACTGGTAATACAGAAAGATCACATATCTCAAGCCATAGTACTAGAGCCTTAGAACTCCACCTGACCAGATAGGACAGTAGTGATAAGCCAGATCCTTGAGATGCTATAACCAAGCCCACACCTATTTTTTTCTTGGCCCCTTCTGTGGCTATACTGGAAGTCACATCTTCAAAATGGTTCCATGCCAGAAGGACAAAGGAGCCATACCCTGGACTGAGTACAGAAAAAAGGCATTTTCTATCTCTACCCACCCACCAGCCATGGTAGGCTCGTGATAAAAGTTGATCAGGATTTTGTGCCCATCTATAAGATTTGTTTGCTTGTTTGTTTATCTTGGATACCAGCCTGTACCATCTATTTCCCTGGTCCCATTCTTCTTTCAAAACCTGGAGGAATGGTGATACTCACCCAACCAGCAGACTCTGGTACACACAAGTTTCTCATAGCTCTCTCCCTTGGTCAGTTTTGCTCACCGAGGATTTTTAAATCAAGACTGTACATATAGCTCTCTGATTTTTTACGCCTGTCTCTTCTCTCAGTATTCAAAACCCCAAAGGGCAGAGACGTGTTGTCCTTACAAATTGTGTGCTGGTACATCTTCAATTTTTAACCCTCAGCTTGCCAGGGTGAAGATGCTGAGCCCTAAATGAATCAAATAGAAGTCCATCTTCTTTGTCTGTAGTCCCAACTTCTTTCCCACTGAGGAGCTCTTTTCTGGGTGGCTATGCCAGAATTGACAACTCCATTGAGTCATCTCCCCACACAGAACCCGAGGATGTTCACAGAGAATTCGTACCGACCAATCATGTAGCATTCTCCTCCTAGAGACACAGTTCAGAACCAACTTTCAAGTGAGCCTCTCTCTAGAACATCTCTTGTGTTCATGTGGGATACAGGGAGACACTATGCTCCTTTCTGTCCTAGAGTGAGCTACATGATACAAGTGGTGAAAGCCAAGCAGCTGAAGGAGTCAGAGAGAAAGAGAGAGAGAGAGAGAGAGAGAGAGAGAGAGAGAGAGAGAATCTGCTCCAAAAAGAAGCAAAGATGCTGGTTGCAAGATAGATTCCCAAGCCTGCTCAAGTCTGAGTCCACCCCTAAGTTCTCTCAATGCCCATCCCTTGTCTAAGGCAACTAGCATCAGTGATTCAACCAGGATCAGAGACAGAAGAAACAATTCAACTGCATCTCCTTTTACCAAGGGGAAACCCCTTCAATTCTCAAACATTGAGCTGATGCATCTAGCTTTTCTCAGTGATAAATAATAAATCTGAGCACTTACTGTTTGCCCATTGTTAAGCAATTTCATATTTTTAATCGTGGATTTTCTTCTAGCATTCACAGTAAGACTTTTCAAGGTGTGATGGGGGAGTGGGCTCTAATCTGAGGTTATATCCTTTGGGAAGCATCAAACTTTTATGAGAAGAATTGATATTTCCCACATGTGCATGTACCAGGTACTGTGTGTGGCAAAAACACCAGGAAAGAAGATTGCTGAGTGTCTGAGGTTACATCCAGACCCCTCTGCACTCAGCCATCCTTCACCAGAGTAGAGAAATAAATGACATGGATTTTTACAAGATGTTCCATGTGCACAACGTAAAATCGAACTGTGCTTAACAAAAGGACATAGTTTCTAGAGGTCTCAGCCCTCTTTAGTTCAGTGACATGCCTTATGTTCTTGTCCCATCTGTATCCTGGGGACAGGCACAGATGCTGACACTGGTCCTTGTCAGAAAAGTACTGAGAACTCAAGGGCTACCCAGGAGGGACAGTGTCCATCTATCCATCTGAGAGAAAAGTCTGAGAGTTGTGCCAACAACACAGCTTTATTGGAGGAACGGAGTCTGAACAACAAAGGTTTCTAGCATATGAACTGCATTTATGAAGCACTAACTGGGTAACAAAACAAAACAAAAAAGAGTAGCTACCAGTAGAAACAGGTACATGTTTATAAAAGCATATTTTCCACTTCCAACAGTAGTGAGGACACTCTCACATAGCCTTCTGTTCTCTTAGGGCTGTCTGACTGACTTTCAGAACTTCAAATTCCTGCAGACTGACTTCTGAGGCCAAGAACCCCAGCCCCCCCCCCAAATACAGTGGCTCTAGATTATGTTCATGCCATTTGCACTTTATTCATGGGGGTTAATAGTAAAAGTGCTTGTAGAGATAACTCAGAAAACTATCCATCTTTAGACAATTTGAAGAATCTGCTGTGAACAAATCTTCAAAAGAAAAAGTCCGAGGCCTCCCCACTCACTTCTGTGGCAATTATTTATCTATGCAAACACAACCTCCATGGAAATTTGTATTACGTCGAAATGGGCCTTCTTCAGGCACTTCTCGGCTCCTAATTGCAGAGAAGGCACCATCCAGGCCGAGGAGCCTGCAGCCCAGTGGCTGTGTGCTTCCCAGTTGAAATGTATAAATAAATGGCTCCTGATGGAAGCTCCCACACAGGTTTAGAATCCTGTAGGCTTTAAGGTCCTGCTCTCTGATACAAAGCCTCATAAAATAAAAGAACCCTAGAAATTAGAATCCTGGATAACCTCACATACTCTGCAACCAGTCAACATCCTGTTGAGTCAGTGAGGTATTGTGTGTTTGGGACACCAGACAACACTGAATTTAGCTGGCCTTTGACCATCAGTGTCAAAAAACTAATTTCTTGCATCTAGTATACAATTCAATAGTTGCAGAGACTTCACTTGATAATAGTGAAGGAGAATCAGCAATAACTACATATGCCCTGCCCAATTCACTAAAGTCTGTTCTGAGGTCTCAAGCGTTGGTGAGATTCACCTGTCAGCTTGGCTGGGAACCCTGCCCAGCCACCAGGGAAAAACCGAGTAAAGACGGTTCAAGAAGGAGCTGCTAGCATCTATAACCCAGTGTCTGTGTGTGAAGTGAGCTCTTTGGCTTTGGCTGGACAGTTGCCCAACCCAGAGCAAGCCTTGGCCTTTCCTCCAACCTTCTGACAATTCACTTCCCACCCTGCCTGCTGGTACACACAGGCACACCCCGTAGCTAGCAGTTCTGCTGACTCCACAGGCAGCTTCAGAACTACATGGCTCTTCTTCACTGAGGCTCTTGATCTGGTTTCCTACAGACAGAGAGACACCTGCGTGGGAAGGCTTGAGCTGCCTCCCTTGATTTCCTCAGCTCTTTCTGTTTGACTCAGAAATGGCATTACACCTGGGCAATGAGTCGATGGTTGAGAGTATTTGTTGTTCTTGCAGAAGATCCAGGTTCGATTCCCAACACCCATGGTAGCCCACAACTATCTGTAACTCCAGTCCCAAGGAATCTGATGCTTCCGATGACTGCCACAGGCTTCTGCATGCATGTGACACACACACACACACACACACACACACACAAGGCAAATATGTATTTTAAAGACAAAAAGAAATGAGATGGGAAGATGGAGTGTAGGTGCAGCTCCCATTATGAAAATGCTTTGTGGCAGCTAGAGTGCTGTTTATAGGTCAAGTGATGTGTGCATGTCTTCTCTTCCTCTCCTTCCCTTCTCTCCCCCCCACTCCGTGTGTGTGTGTGTGTGTGTGTGTGTGTGTGTGTGTGTGTGTGTGTG